>NW_025727106.1:0-34615 GCF_021461385.2 Schistocerca piceifrons | reverse complement strand
GCGACGTAAAAAATACTAGTTTTCCACAGTGGAATGAAAGGAGAGTAACGGAAAGTGTTTAATTTGCAAGTACATCAGACGAAAAAGTAGCTTTTGCGCGAGTTTGTGTAATCCGTTTTTCGGTTTGTATTTGCGTCTTTGAGTGCGTTTTTCTCAGGGACAGTAAGGTCGTATCGAGGTGAAATTTGTATGACGTACTGAGGTCGGTGGTCGCTTGGCGGTGTCAAAGTTTTAAGATTTGAAGTGAAGGCATCGAGGAGGTTACGGACGTTTATGCAGCGTATTTTGAGACGGTGAGAAGAGACGCGCCGCGCCGCGCCGCGCCGCCTGGCCCAGTAAGTGTAGTTTGCTTTGATATAGGACCGTTTGGCGACGTAAAAAATACTAGTTTCCACAGTGGAATGAAAGGAGAGTAACGGAAAGTGTTTAATTTGCAAGTACATCAGACGAAAAAGTAGCTTTTGCGCGAGTTTGTGTAATCCGTTTTTCGGTTTGTATTTGCGTCTTTGAGTGCGTTTTTCTCAGGGACAGTAAGGTCGTATCGAGGTGAAATTTGTATGACGTACTGAGGTCGGTGGTCGCTTGGCGGTGTCAAAGTTTTAAGATTTGAAGTGAAGGCATCGAGGAGTTACGGACGTTTATGCAGCGTATTTTGAGACGGTGAGAAGAGACGCGCCGCGCCGCGCCGCGCCGCCTGGCCCAGTAAGTGTAGTTTGCTTTGATATAGGACCGTTTGGCGACGTAAAAAATACTAGTTTCCACAGTGGAATGAAAGGAGAGTAACGGAAAGTGTTTAATTTGCAAGTACATCAGACGAAAAAGTAGCTTTTGCGCGAGTTTGTGTAATCCGTTTTTCGGTTTGTATTTGCGTCTTTGAGTGCGTTTTTCTCAGGGACAGTAAGGTCGTATCGAGGTGAAATTTGTATGACGTACTGAGGTCGGTGGTCGCTTGGCGGTGTCAAAGTTTTAAGATTTGAAGTGAAGGCATCGAGGAGTTACGGACGTTTATGCAGCGTATTTTGAGACGGTGAGAAGAGACGCGCCGCGCCGCGCCGCGCCGCCTGGCCCAGTAAGTGTAGTTTGCTTTGATATAGGACCGTTTGGCGACGTAAAAAATACTAGTTTCCACAGTGGAATGAAAGGAGAGTAACGGAAAGTGTTTAATTTGCAAGTACATCAGACGAAAAAGTAGCTTTTGCGCGAGTTTGTGTAATCCGTTTTTCGGTTTGTATTTGCGTCTTTGAGTGCGTTTTTCTCAGGGACAGTAAGGTCGTATCGAGGTGAAATTTGTATGACGTACTGAGGTCGGTGGTCGCTTGGCGGTGTCAAAGTTTTAAGATTTGAAGTGAAGGCATCGAGGAGTTACGGACGTTTATGCAGCGTATTTTGAGACGGTGAGAAGAGACGCGCCGCGCCGCGCCGCGCCGCCTGGCCCAGTAAGTGTAGTTTGCTTTGATATAGGACCGTTTGGCGACGTAAAAAATACTAGTTTCCACAGTGGAATGAAAGGAGAGTAACGGAAAGTGTTTAATTTGCAAGTACATCAGACGAAAAAGTAGCTTTTGCGCGAGTTTGTGTAATCCGTTTTTCGGTTTGTATTTGCGTCTTTGAGTGCGTTTTTCTCAGGGGACAGTAAGGTCGTATCGAGGTGAAATTTGTATGACGTACTGAGGTCGGTGGTCGCTTGGCGGTGTCAAAGTTTTAAGATTTGAAGTGAAGGCATCGAGGAGTTACGGACGTTTATGCAGCGTATTTTGAGACGGTGAGAAGAGACGCGCCGCGCCGCGCCGCGCCGCCTGGCCCAGTAAGTGTAGTTTGCTTTGATATAGGACCGTTTGGCGACGTAAAAAATACTAGTTTCCACAGTGGAATGAAAGGAGAGTAACGGAAAGTGTTTAATTTGCAAGTACATCAGACGAAAAAGTAGCTTTTGCGCGAGTTTGTGTAATCCGTTTTTTCGGTTTGTATTTGCGTCTTTGAGTGCGTTTTTCTCAGGGACAGTAAGGTCGTATCGAGGTGAAATTTGTATGACGTACTGAGGTCGGTGGTCGCTTGGCGGTGTCAAAGTTTTAAGATTTGAAGTGAAGGCATCGAGGAGTTACGGACGTTTATGCAGCGTATTTTGAGACGGTGAGAAGAGACGCGCCGCGCCGCGCCGCGCCGCCTGGCCCAGTAAGTGTAGTTTGCTTTGATATAGGACCGTTTGGCGACGTAAAAAATACTAGTTTCCACAGTGGAATGAAAGGAGAGTAACGGAAAGTGTTTAATTTGCAAGTACATCAGACGAAAAAGTAGCTTTTGCGCGAGTTTGTGTAATCCGTTTTTCGGTTTGTATTTGCGTCTTTGAGTGCGTTTTTCTCAGGGACAGTAAGGTCGTATCGAGGTGAAATTTGTATGACGTACTGAGGTCGGTGGTCGCTTGGCGGTGTCAAAGTTTTAAGATTTGAAGTGAAGGCATCGAGGAGTTACGGGACGTTTATGCAGCGTATTTTGAGACGGTGAGAAGAGACGCGCCGCGCCGCGCCGCGCCGCCTGGCCCAGTAAGTGTAGTTTGCTTTGATATAGGGACCGTTTGGCGACGTAAAAAATACTAGTTTCCACAGTGGAATGAAAGGAGAGTAACGGAAAGTGTTTAATTTGCAAGTACATCAGACGAAAAAGTAGCTTTTGCGCGAGTTTGTGTAATCCGTTTTTCGGTTTGTATTTGCGTCTTTGAGTGCGTTTTTCTCAGGGACAGTAAGGTCGTATCGAGGTGAAATTTGTATGACGTACTGAGGTCGGTGGTCGCTTGGCGGTGTCAAAGTTTTAAGATTTGAAGTGAAGGCATCGAGGAGTTACGGACGTTTATGCAGCGTATTTTGAGACGGTGAGAAGAGACGCGCCGCGCCGCGCCGCGCCGCCTGGCCCAGTAAGTGTAGTTTGCTTTGATATAGGACCGTTTGGCGACGTAAAAAATACTAGTTTCCACAGTGGAATGAAAGGAGAGTAACGGAAAGTGTTTAATTTGCAAGTACATCAGACGAAAAAGTAGCTTTTGCGCGAGTTTGTGTAATCCGTTTTTCGGTTTGTATTTGCGTCTTTGAGTGCGTTTTTCTCAGGGACAGTAAGGTCGTATCGAGGTGAAATTTGTATGACGTACTGAGGTCGGTGGTCGCTTGGCGGTGTCAAAGTTTTAAGATTTGAAGTGAAGGCATCGAGGAGTTACGGACGTTTATGCAGCGTATTTTGAGACGGTGAGAAGAGACGCGCCGCGCCGCGCCGCGCCGCCTGGCCCAGTAAGTGTAGTTTGCTTTGATATAGGACCGTTTGGCGACGTAAAAAATACTAGTTTCCACAGTGGAATGAAAGGAGAGTAACGGAAAGTGTTTAATTTGCAAGTACATCAGACGAAAAAGTAGCTTTTGCGCGAGTTTGTGTAATCCGTTTTTTCGGTTTGTATTTGCGTCTTTGAGTGCGTTTTTCTCAGGGACAGTAAGGTCGTATCGAGGTGAAATTTGTATGACGTACTGAGGTCGGTGGTCGCTTGGCGGTGTCAAAGTTTTAAGATTTGAAGTGAAGGCATCGAGGAGTTACGGACGTTTATGCAGCGTATTTTGAGACGGTGAGAAGAGACGCGCCGCGCCGCGCCGCGCCGCCTGGCCCAGTAAGTGTAGTTTGCTTTGATATAGGACCGTTTGGCGACGTAAAAAATACTAGTTTCCACAGTGGAATGAAAGGAGAGTAACGGAAAGTGTTTAATTTGCAAGTACATCAGACGAAAAAGTAGCTTTTGCGCGAGTTTGTGTAATCCGTTTTTCGGTTTGTATTTGCGTCTTTGAGTGCGTTTTTCTCAGGGACAGTAAGGTCGTATCGAGGTGAAATTTGTATGACGTACTGAGGTCGGTGGTCGCTTGGCGGTGTCAAAGTTTTAAGATTTGAAGTGAAGGCATCGAGGAGTTACGGACGTTTATGCAGCGTATTTTGAGACGGTGAGAAGAGACGCGCCGCGCCGCGCCGCGCCGCCTGGCCCAGTAAGTGTAGTTTGCTTTGATATAGGACCGTTTGGCGACGTAAAAAATACTAGTTTCCACAGTGGAATGAAAGGAGAGTAACGGAAAGTGTTTAATTTGCAAGTACATCAGACGAAAAAGTAGCTTTTGCGCGAGTTTGTGTAATCCGTTTTTCGGTTTGTATTTGCGTCTTTGAGTGCGTTTTTCTCAGGGACAGTAAGGTCGTATCGAGGTGAAATTTGTATGACGTACTGAGGTCGGTGGTCGCTTGGCGGTGTCAAAGTTTTAAGATTTGAAGTGAAGGCATCGAGGAGTTACGGACGTTTATGCAGCGTATTTTGAGACGGTGAGAAGAGACGCGCCGCGCCGCGCCGCGCCGCCTGGCCCAGTAAGTGTAGTTTGCTTTGATATAGGACCGTTTGGCGACGTAAAAAATACTAGTTTCCACAGTGGAATGAAAGGAGAGTAACGGAAAGTGTTTAATTTGCAAGTACATCAGACGAAAAAGTAGCTTTTGCGCGAGTTTGTGTAATCCGTTTTTCGGTTTGTATTTGCGTCTTTGAGTGCGTTTTTCTCAGGGACAGTAAGGTCGTATCGAGGTGAAATTTGTATGACGTACTGAGGTCGGTGGTCGCTTGGCGGTGTCAAAGTTTTAAGATTTGAAGTGAAGGCATCGAGGAGTTACGGACGTTTATGCAGCGTATTTTGAGACGGTGAGAAGAGACGCGCCGCGCCGCGCCGCGCCGCCTGGCCCAGTAAGTGTAGTTTGCTTTGATATAGGACCGTTTGGCGACGTAAAAAATACTAGTTTCCACAGTGGAATGAAAGGAGAGTAACGGAAAGTGTTTAATTTGCAAGTACATCAGACGAAAAAGTAGCTTTTGCGCGAGTTTGTGTAATCCGTTTTTCGGTTTGTATTTGCGTCTTTGAGTGCGTTTTTCTCAGGGACAGTAAGGTCGTATCGAGGTGAAATTTGTATGACGTACTGAGGTCGGTGGTCGCTTGGCGGTGTCAAAGTTTTAAGATTTGAAGTGAAGGCATCGAGGAGTTACGGACGTTTATGCAGCGTATTTTGAGACGGTGAGAAGAGACGCGCCGCGCCGCGCCGCGCCGCCTGGCCCAGTAAGTGTAGTTTGCTTTGATATAGGACCGTTTGGCGACGTAAAAAATACTAGTTTCCACAGTGGAATGAAAGGAGAGTAACGGAAAGTGTTTAATTTGCAAGTACATCAGACGAAAAAGTAGCTTTTGCGCGAGTTTGTGTAATCCGTTTTTTCGGTTTGTATTTGCGTCTTTGAGTGCGTTTTTCTCAGGGACAGTAAGGTCGTATCGAGGTGAAATTTGTATGACGTACTGAGGTCGGTGGTCGCTTGGCGGTGTCAAAGTTTTAAGATTTGAAGTGAAGGCATCGAGGAGTTACGGACGTTTATGCAGCGTATTTTGAGACGGTGAGAAGAGACGCGCCGCGCCGCGCCGCGCCGCCTGGCCCAGTAAGTGTAGTTTGCTTTGATATAGGACCGTTTGGCGACGTAAAAAATACTAGTTTCCACAGTGGAATGAAAGGAGAGTAACGGAAAGTGTTTAATTTGCAAGTACATCAGACGAAAAAGTAGCTTTTGCGCGAGTTTGTGTAATCCGTTTTTCGGTTTGTATTTGCGTCTTTGAGTGCGTTTTTCTCAGGGACAGTAAGGTCGTATCGAGGTGAAATTTGTATGACGTACTGAGGTCGGTGGTCGCTTGGCGGTGTCAAAGTTTTAAGATTTGAAGTGAAGGCATCGAGGAGTTACGGACGTTTATGCAGCGTATTTTGAGACGGTGAGAAGAGACGCGCCGCGCCGCGCCGCGCCGCCTGGCCCAGTAAGTGTAGTTTGCTTTGATATAGGACCGTTTGGCGACGTAAAAAATACTAGTTTCCACAGTGGAATGAAAGGAGAGTAACGGAAAGTGTTTAATTTGCAAGTACATCAGACGAAAAAGTAGCTTTTGCGCGAGTTTGTGTAATCCGTTTTTCGGTTTGTATTTGCGTCTTTGAGTGCGTTTTTCTCAGGGACAGTAAGGTCGTATCGAGGTGAAATTTGTATGACGTACTGAGGTCGGTGGTCGCTTGGCGGTGTCAAAGTTTTAAGATTTGAAGTGAAGGCATCGAGGAGTTACGGACGTTTATGCAGCGTATTTTGAGACGGTGAGAAGAGACGCGCCGCGCCGCGCCGCGCCGCCTGGCCCAGTAAGTGTAGTTTGCTTTGATATAGGACCGTTTGGCGACGTAAAAAATACTAGTTTCCACAGTGGAATGAAAGGAGAGTAACGGAAAGTGTTTAATTTGCAAGTACATCAGACGAAAAAGTAGCTTTTGCGCGAGTTTGTGTAATCCGTTTTTCGGTTTGTATTTGCGTCTTTGAGTGCGTTTTTCTCAGGGACAGTAAGGTCGTATCGAGGTGAAATTTGTATGACGTACTGAGGTCGGTGGTCGCTTGGCGGTGTCAAAGTTTTAAGATTTGAAGTGAAGGCATCGAGGAGTTACGGACGTTTATGCAGCGTATTTTGAGACGGTGAGAAGAGACGCGCCGCGCCGCGCCGCGCCGCCTGGCCCAGTAAGTGTAGTTTGCTTTGATATAGGACCGTTTGGCGACGTAAAAAATACTAGTTTCCACAGTGGAATGAAAGGAGAGTAACGGAAAGTGTTTAATTTGCAAGTACATCAGACGAAAAAGTAGCTTTTGCGCGAGTTTGTGTAATCCGTTTTTCGGTTTGTATTTGCGTCTTTGAGTGCGTTTTTCTCAGGGACAGTAAGGTCGTATCGAGGTGAAATTTGTATGACGTACTGAGGTCGGTGGTCGCTTGGCGGTGTCAAAGTTTTAAGATTTGAAGTGAAGGCATCGAGGAGTTACGGACGTTTATGCAGCGTATTTTGAGACGGTGAGAAGAGACGCGCCGCGCCGCGCCGCGCCGCCTGGCCCAGTAAGTGTAGTTTGCTTTGATATAGGACCGTTTGGCGACGTAAAAAATACTAGTTTCCACAGTGGAATGAAAGGAGAGTAACGGAAAGTGTTTAATTTGCAAGTACATCAGACGAAAAAGTAGCTTTTGCGCGAGTTTGTGTAATCCGTTTTTCGGTTTGTATTTGCGTCTTTGAGTGCGTTTTTCTCAGGGACAGTAAGGTCGTATCGAGGTGAAATTTGTATGACGTACTGAGGTCGGTGGTCGCTTGGCGGTGTCAAAGTTTTAAGATTTGAAGTGAAGGCATCGAGGAGTTACGGACGTTTATGCAGCGTATTTTGAGACGGTGAGAAGAGACGCGCCGCGCCGCGCCGCGCCGCCTGGCCCAGTAAGTGTAGTTTGCTTTGATATAGGACCGTTTGGCGACGTAAAAAATACTAGTTTCCACAGTGGAATGAAAGGAGAGTAACGGAAAGTGTTTAATTTGCAAGTACATCAGACGAAAAAGTAGCTTTTGCGCGAGTTTGTGTAATCCGTTTTTCGGTTTGTATTTGCGTCTTTGAGTGCGTTTTTCTCAGGGACAGTAAGGTCGTATCGAGGTGAAATTTGTATGACGTACTGAGGTCGGTGGTCGCTTGGCGGTGTCAAAGTTTTAAGATTTGAAGTGAAGGCATCGAGGAGTTACGGACGTTTATGCAGCGTATTTTGAGACGGTGAGAAGAGACGCGCCGCGCCGCGCCGCGCCGCCTGGCCCAGTAAGTGTAGTTTGCTTTGATATAGGACCGTTTGGCGACGTAAAAAATACTAGTTTCCACAGTGGAATGAAAGGAGAGTAACGGAAAGTGTTTAATTTGCAAGTACATCAGACGAAAAAGTAGCTTTTGCGCGAGTTTGTGTAATCCGTTTTTTCGGTTTGTATTTGCGTCTTTGAGTGCGTTTTTCTCAGGGACAGTAAGGTCGTATCGAGGTGAAATTTGTATGACGTACTGAGGTCGGTGGTCGCTTGGCGGTGTCAAAGTTTTAAGATTTGAAGTGAAGGCATCGAGGAGTTACGGACGTTTATGCAGCGTATTTTGAGACGGTGAGAAGAGACGCGCCGCGCCGCGCCGCGCCGCCTGGCCCAGTAAGTGTAGTTTGCTTTGATATAGGACCGTTTGGCGACGTAAAAAATACTAGTTTCCACAGTGGAATGAAAGGAGAGTAACGGAAAGTGTTTAATTTGCAAGTACATCAGACGAAAAAGTAGCTTTTGCGCGAGTTTGTGTAATCCGTTTTTCGGTTTGTATTTGCGTCTTTGAGTGCGTTTTTCTCAGGGACAGTAAGGTCGTATCGAGGTGAAATTTGTATGACGTACTGAGGTCGGTGGTCGCTTGGCGGTGTCAAAGTTTTAAGATTTGAAGTGAAGGCATCGAGGAGTTACGGACGTTTATGCAGCGTATTTTGAGACGGTGAGAAGAGACGCGCCGCGCCGCGCCGCGCCGCCTGGCCCAGTAAGTGTAGTTTGCTTTGATATAGGACCGTTTGGCGACGTAAAAAATACTAGTTTCCACAGTGGAATGAAAGGAGAGTAACGGAAAGTGTTTAATTTGCAAGTACATCAGACGAAAAAGTAGCTTTTGCGCGAGTTTGTGTAATCCGTTTTTCGGTTTGTATTTGCGTCTTTGAGTGCGTTTTTCTCAGGGACAGTAAGGTCGTATCGAGGTGAAATTTGTATGACGTACTGAGGTCGGTGGTCGCTTGGCGGTGTCAAAGTTTTAAGATTTGAAGTGAAGGCATCGAGGAGTTACGGACGTTTATGCAGCGTATTTTGAGACGGTGAGAAGAGACGCGCCGCGCCGCGCCGCGCCGCCTGGCCCAGTAAGTGTAGTTTGCTTTGATATAGGACCGTTTGGCGACGTAAAAAATACTAGTTTCCACAGTGGAATGAAAGGAGAGTAACGGAAAGTGTTTAATTTGCAAGTACATCAGACGAAAAAGTAGCTTTTGCGCGAGTTTGTGTAATCCGTTTTTCGGTTTGTATTTGCGTCTTTGAGTGCGTTTTTCTCAGGGACAGTAAGGTCGTATCGAGGTGAAATTTGTATGACGTACTGAGGTCGGTGGTCGCTTGGCGGTGTCAAAGTTTTAAGATTTGAAGTGAAGGCATCGAGGAGTTACGGACGTTTATGCAGCGTATTTTGAGACGGTGAGAAGAGACGCGCCGCGCCGCGCCGCGCCGCCTGGCCCAGTAAGTGTAGTTTGCTTTGATATAGGACCGTTTGGCGACGTAAAAAATACTAGTTTCCACAGTGGAATGAAAGGAGAGTAACGGAAAGTGTTTAATTTGCAAGTACATCAGACGAAAAAGTAGCTTTTGCGCGAGTTTGTGTAATCCGTTTTTCGGTTTGTATTTGCGTCTTTGAGTGCGTTTTTCTCAGGGACAGTAAGGTCGTATCGAGGTGAAATTTGTATGACGTACTGAGGTCGGTGGTCGCTTGGCGGTGTCAAAGTTTTAAGATTTGAAGTGAAGGCATCGAGGAGTTACGGACGTTTATGCAGCGTATTTTGAGACGGTGAGAAGAGACGCGCCGCGCCGCGCCGCGCCGCCTGGCCCAGTAAGTGTAGTTTGCTTTGATATAGGACCGTTTGGCGACGTAAAAAATACTAGTTTCCACAGTGGAATGAAAGGAGAGTAACGGAAAGTGTTTAATTTGCAAGTACATCAGACGAAAAAGTAGCTTTTGCGCGAGTTTGTGTAATCCGTTTTTTCGGTTTGTATTTGCGTCTTTGAGTGCGTTTTTCTCAGGGACAGTAAGGTCGTATCGAGGTGAAATTTGTATGACGTACTGAGGTCGGTGGTCGCTTGGCGGTGTCAAAGTTTTAAGATTTGAAGTGAAGGCATCGAGGAGTTACGGACGTTTATGCAGCGTATTTTGAGACGGTGAGAAGAGACGCGCCGCGCCGCGCCGCGCCGCCTGGCCCAGTAAGTGTAGTTTGCTTTGATATAGGACCGTTTGGCGACGTAAAAAATACTAGTTTCCACAGTGGAATGAAAGGAGAGTAACGGAAAGTGTTTAATTTGCAAGTACATCAGACGAAAAAGTAGCTTTTGCGCGAGTTTGTGTAATCCGTTTTTCGGTTTGTATTTGCGTCTTTGAGTGCGTTTTTCTCAGGGACAGTAAGGTCGTATCGAGGTGAAATTTGTATGACGTACTGAGGTCGGTGGTCGCTTGGCGGTGTCAAAGTTTTAAGATTTGAAGTGAAGGCATCGAGGAGTTACGGACGTTTATGCAGCGTATTTTGAGACGGTGAGAAGAGACGCGCCGCGCCGCGCCGCGCCGCCTGGCCCAGTAAGTGTAGTTTGCTTTGATATAGGACCGTTTGGCGACGTAAAAAATACTAGTTTCCACAGTGGAATGAAAGGAGAGTAACGGAAAGTGTTTAATTTGCAAGTACATCAGACGAAAAAGTAGCTTTTGCGCGAGTTTGTGTAATCCGTTTTTCGGTTTGTATTTGCGTCTTTGAGTGCGTTTTTCTCAGGGACAGTAAGGTCGTATCGAGGTGAAATTTGTATGACGTACTGAGGTCGGTGGTCGCTTGGCGGTGTCAAAGTTTTAAGATTTGAAGTGAAGGCATCGAGGAGTTACGGACGTTTATGCAGCGTATTTTGAGACGGTGAGAAGAGACGCGCCGCGCCGCGCCGCGCCGCCTGGCCCAGTAAGTGTAGTTTGCTTTGATATAGGACCGTTTGGCGACGTAAAAAATACTAGTTTCCACAGTGGAATGAAAGGAGAGTAACGGAAAGTGTTTAATTTGCAAGTACATCAGACGAAAAAGTAGCTTTTGCGCGAGTTTGTGTAATCCGTTTTTCGGTTTGTATTTGCGTCTTTGAGTGCGTTTTTCTCAGGGACAGTAAGGTCGTATCGAGGTGAAATTTGTATGACGTACTGAGGTCGGTGGTCGCTTGGCGGTGTCAAAGTTTTAAGATTTGAAGTGAAGGCATCGAGGAGTTACGGACGTTTATGCAGCGTATTTTGAGACGGTGAGAAGAGACGCGCCGCGCCGCGCCGCGCCGCCTGGCCCAGTAAGTGTAGTTTGCTTTGATATAGGACCGTTTGGCGACGTAAAAAATACTAGTTTCCACAGTGGAATGAAAGGAGAGTAACGGAAAGTGTTTAATTTGCAAGTACATCAGACGAAAAAGTAGCTTTTGCGCGAGTTTGTGTAATCCGTTTTTCGGTTTGTATTTGCGTCTTTGAGTGCGTTTTTCTCAGGGACAGTAAGGTCGTATCGAGGTGAAATTTGTATGACGTACTGAGGTCGGTGGTCGCTTGGCGGTGTCAAAGTTTTAAGATTTGAAGTGAAGGCATCGAGGAGTTACGGACGTTTATGCAGCGTATTTTGAGACGGTGAGAAGAGACGCGCCGCGCCGCGCCGCGCCGCCTGGCCCAGTAAGTGTAGTTTGCTTTGATATAGGACCGTTTGGCGACGTAAAAAATACTAGTTTCCACAGTGGAATGAAAGGAGAGTAACGGAAAGTGTTTAATTTGCAAGTACATCAGACGAAAAAGTAGCTTTTGCGCGAGTTTGTGTAATCCGTTTTTCGGTTTGTATTTGCGTCTTTGAGTGCGTTTTTCTCAGGGACAGTAAGGTCGTATCGAGGTGAAATTTGTATGACGTACTGAGGTCGGTGGTCGCTTGGCGGTGTCAAAGTTTTAAGATTTGAAGTGAAGGCATCGAGGAGTTACGGACGTTTATGCAGCGTATTTTGAGACGGTGAGAAGAGACGCGCCGCGCCGCGCCGCGCCGCCTGGCCCAGTAAGTGTAGTTTGCTTTGATATAGGACCGTTTGGCGACGTAAAAAATACTAGTTTCCACAGTGGAATGAAAGGAGAGTAACGGAAAGTGTTTAATTTGCAAGTACATCAGACGAAAAAGTAGCTTTTGCGCGAGTTTGTGTAATCCGTTTTTCGGTTTGTATTTGCGTCTTTGAGTGCGTTTTTCTCAGGGACAGTAAGGTCGTATCGAGGTGAAATTTGTATGACGTACTGAGGTCGGTGGTCGCTTGGCGGTGTCAAAGTTTTAAGATTTGAAGTGAAGGCATCGAGGAGTTACGGACGTTTATGCAGCGTATTTTGAGACGGTGAGAAGAGACGCGCCGCGCCGCGCCGCGCCGCCTGGCCCAGTAAGTGTAGTTTGCTTTGATATAGGACCGTTTGGCGACGTAAAAAATACTAGTTTCCACAGTGGAATGAAAGGAGAGTAACGGAAAGTGTTTAATTTGCAAGTACATCAGACGAAAAAGTAGCTTTTGCGCGAGTTTGTGTAATCCGTTTTTCGGTTTGTATTTGCGTCTTTGAGTGCGTTTTTCTCAGGGACAGTAAGGTCGTATCGAGGTGAAATTTGTATGACGTACTGAGGTCGGTGGTCGCTTGGCGGTGTCAAAGTTTTAAGATTTGAAGTGAAGGCATCGAGGAGTTACGGACGTTTATGCAGCGTATTTTGAGACGGTGAGAAGAGACGCGCCGCGCCGCGCCGCGCCGCCTGGCCCAGTAAGTGTAGTTTGCTTTGATATAGGACCGTTTGGCGACGTAAAAAATACTAGTTTCCACAGTGGAATGAAAGGAGAGTAACGGAAAGTGTTTAATTTGCAAGTACATCAGACGAAAAAGTAGCTTTTGCGCGAGTTTGTGTAATCCGTTTTTCGGTTTGTATTTGCGTCTTTGAGTGCGTTTTTCTCAGGGACAGTAAGGTCGTATCGAGGTGAAATTTGTATGACGTACTGAGGTCGGTGGTCGCTTGGCGGTGTCAAAGTTTTAAGATTTGAAGTGAAGGCATCGAGGAGTTACGGACGTTTATGCAGCGTATTTTGAGACGGTGAGAAGAGACGCGCCGCGCCGCGCCGCGCCGCCTGGCCCAGTAAGTGTAGTTTGCTTTGATATAGGACCGTTTGGCGACGTAAAAAATACTAGTTTCCACAGTGGAATGAAAGGAGAGTAACGGAAAGTGTTTAATTTGCAAGTACATCAGACGAAAAAGTAGCTTTTGCGCGAGTTTGTGTAATCCGTTTTTCGGTTTGTATTTGCGTCTTTGAGTGCGTTTTTCTCAGGGACAGTAAGGTCGTATCGAGGTGAAATTTGTATGACGTACTGAGGTCGGTGGTCGCTTGGCGGTGTCAAAGTTTTAAGATTTGAAGTGAAGGCATCGAGGAGTTACGGACGTTTATGCAGCGTATTTTGAGACGGTGAGAAGAGACGCGCCGCGCCGCGCCGCGCCGCCTGGCCCAGTAAGTGTAGTTTGCTTTGATATAGGACCGTTTGGCGACGTAAAAAATACTAGTTTCCACAGTGGAATGAAAGGAGAGTAACGGAAAGTGTTTAATTTGCAAGTACATCAGACGAAAAAGTAGCTTTTGCGCGAGTTTGTGTAATCCGTTTTTCGGTTTGTATTTGCGTCTTTGAGTGCGTTTTTCTCAGGGACAGTAAGGTCGTATCGAGGTGAAATTTGTATGACGTACTGAGGTCGGTGGTCGCTTGGCGGTGTCAAAGTTTTAAGATTTGAAGTGAAGGCATCGAGGAGTTACGGACGTTTATGCAGCGTATTTTGAGACGGTGAGAAGAGACGCGCCGCGCCGCGCCGCGCCGCCTGGCCCAGTAAGTGTAGTTTGCTTTGATATAGGACCGTTTGGCGACGTAAAAAATACTAGTTTCCACAGTGGAATGAAAGGAGAGTAACGGAAAGTGTTTAATTTGCAAGTACATCAGACGAAAAAGTAGCTTTTGCGCGAGTTTGTGTAATCCGTTTTTCGGTTTGTATTTGCGTCTTTGAGTGCGTTTTTCTCAGGGACAGTAAGGTCGTATCGAGGTGAAATTTGTATGACGTACTGAGGTCGGTGGTCGCTTGGCGGTGTCAAAGTTTTAAGATTTGAAGTGAAGGCATCGAGGAGTTACGGACGTTTATGCAGCGTATTTTGAGACGGTGAGAAGAGACGCGCCGCGCCGCGCCGCGCCGCCTGGCCCAGTAAGTGTAGTTTGCTTTGATATAGGACCGTTTGGCGACGTAAAAAATACTAGTTTCCACAGTGGAATGAAAGGAGAGTAACGGAAAGTGTTTAATTTGCAAGTACATCAGACGAAAAAGTAGCTTTTGCGCGAGTTTGTGTAATCCGTTTTTCGGTTTGTATTTGCGTCTTTGAGTGCGTTTTTCTCAGGGACAGTAAGGTCGTATCGAGGTGAAATTTGTATGACGTACTGAGGTCGGTGGTCGCTTGGCGGTGTCAAAGTTTTAAGATTTGAAGTGAAGGCATCGAGGAGTTACGGACGTTTATGCAGCGTATTTTGAGACGGTGAGAAGAGACGCGCCGCGCCGCGCCGCGCCGCCTGGCCCAGTAAGTGTAGTTTGCTTTGATATAGGACCGTTTGGCGACGTAAAAAATACTAGTTTCCACAGTGGAATGAAAGGAGAGTAACGGAAAGTGTTTAATTTGCAAGTACATCAGACGAAAAAGTAGCTTTTGCGCGAGTTTGTGTAATCCGTTTTTCGGTTTGTATTTGCGTCTTTGAGTGCGTTTTTCTCAGGGACAGTAAGGTCGTATCGAGGTGAAATTTGTATGACGTACTGAGGTCGGTGGTCGCTTGGCGGTGTCAAAGTTTTAAGATTTGAAGTGAAGGCATCGAGGAGTTACGGACGTTTATGCAGCGTATTTTGAGACGGTGAGAAGAGACGCGCCGCGCCGCGCCGCGCCGCCTGGCCCAGTAAGTGTAGTTTGCTTTGATATAGGACCGTTTGGCGACGTAAAAAATACTAGTTTCCACAGTGGAATGAAAGGAGAGTAACGGAAAGTGTTTAATTTGCAAGTACATCAGACGAAAAAGTAGCTTTTGCGCGAGTTTGTGTAATCCGTTTTTCGGTTTGTATTTGCGTCTTTGAGTGCGTTTTTCTCAGGGACAGTAAGGTCGTATCGAGGTGAAATTTGTATGACGTACTGAGGTCGGTGGTCGCTTGGCGGTGTCAAAGTTTTAAGATTTGAAGTGAAGGCATCGAGGAGTTACGGACGTTTATGCAGCGTATTTTGAGACGGTGAGAAGAGACGCGCCGCGCCGCGCCGCGCCGCCTGGCCCAGTAAGTGTAGTTTGCTTTGATATAGGACCGTTTGGCGACGTAAAAAATACTAGTTTCCACAGTGGAATGAAAGGAGAGTAACGGAAAGTGTTTAATTTGCAAGTACATCAGACGAAAAAGTAGCTTTTGCGCGAGTTTGTGTAATCCGTTTTTCGGTTTGTATTTGCGTCTTTGAGTGCGTTTTTCTCAGGGACAGTAAGGTCGTATCGAGGTGAAATTTGTATGACGTACTGAGGTCGGTGGTCGCTTGGCGGTGTCAAAGTTTTAAGATTTGAAGTGAAGGCATCGAGGAGTTACGGACGTTTATGCAGCGTATTTTGAGACGGTGAGAAGAGACGCGCCGCGCCGCGCCGCGCCGCCTGGCCCAGTAAGTGTAGTTTGCTTTGATATAGGACCGTTTGGCGACGTAAAAAATACTAGTTTCCACAGTGGAATGAAAGGAGAGTAACGGAAAGTGTTTAATTTGCAAGTACATCAGACGAAAAAGTAGCTTTTGCGCGAGTTTGTGTAATCCGTTTTTCGGTTTGTATTTGCGTCTTTGAGTGCGTTTTTCTCAGGGACAGTAAGGTCGTATCGAGGTGAAATTTGTATGACGTACTGAGGTCGGTGGTCGCTTGGCGGTGTCAAAGTTTTAAGATTTGAAGTGAAGGCATCGAGGAGTTACGGACGTTTATGCAGCGTATTTTGAGACGGTGAGAAGAGACGCGCCGCGCCGCGCCGCGCCGCCTGGCCCAGTAAGTGTAGTTTGCTTTGATATAGGACCGTTTGGCGACGTAAAAAATACTAGTTTCCACAGTGGAATGAAAGGAGAGTAACGGAAAGTGT
This sequence comes from Schistocerca piceifrons, assembly GCF_021461385.2. Lineage (NCBI taxonomy): Eukaryota > Metazoa > Arthropoda > Insecta > Orthoptera > Acrididae > Schistocerca > Schistocerca piceifrons. The sequence goes on along the minus strand of NW_025727106.1, from coordinate 18,767 downwards.
TTAATTTGCAAGTACATCAGACGAAAAAGTAGCTTTTGCGCGAGTTTGTGTAATCCGTTTTTCGGTTTGTATTTGCGTCTTTGAGTGCGTTTTTCTCAGGGACAGTAAGGTCGTATCGAGGTGAAATTTGTATGACGTACTGAGGTCGGTGGTCGCTTGGCGGTGTCAAAGTTTTAAGATTTGAAGTGAAGGCATCGAGGAGTTACGGACGTTTATGCAGCGTATTTTGAGACGGTGAGAAGAGACGCGCCGCGCCGCGCCGCGCCGCCTGGCCCAGTAAGTGTAGTTTGCTTTGATATAGGACCGTTTGGCGACGTAAAAAATACTAGTTTCCACAGTGGAATGAAAGGAGAGTAACGGAAAGTGTTTAATTTGCAAGTACATCAGACGAAAAAGTAGCTTTTGCGCGAGTTTGTGTAATCCGTTTTTCGGTTTGTATTTGCGTCTTTGAGTGCGTTTTTCTCAGGGACAGTAAGGTCGTATCGAGGTGAAATTTGTATGACGTACTGAGGTCGGTGGTCGCTTGGCGGTGTCAAAGTTTTAAGATTTGAAGTGAAGGCATCGAGGAGTTACGGACGTTTATGCAGCGTATTTTGAGACGGTGAGAAGAGACGCGCCGCGCCGCGCCGCGCCGCCTGGCCCAGTAAGTGTAGTTTGCTTTGATATAGGACCGTTTGGCGACGTAAAAAATACTAGTTTCCACAGTGGAATGAAAGGAGAGTAACGGAAAGTGTTTAATTTGCAAGTACATCAGACGAAAAAGTAGCTTTTGCGCGAGTTTGTGTAATCCGTTTTTCGGTTTGTATTTGCGTCTTTGAGTGCGTTTTTCTCAGGGACAGTAAGGTCGTATCGAGGTGAAATTTGTATGACGTACTGAGGTCGGTGGTCGCTTGGCGGTGTCAAAGTTTTAAGATTTGAAGTGAAGGCATCGAGGAGTTACGGACGTTTATGCAGCGTATTTTGAGACGGTGAGAAGAGACGCGCCGCGCCGCGCCGCGCCGCCTGGCCCAGTAAGTGTAGTTTGCTTTGATATAGGACCGTTTGGCGACGTAAAAAATACTAGTTTCCACAGTGGAATGAAAGGAGAGTAACGGAAAGTGTTTAATTTGCAAGTACATCAGACGAAAAAGTAGCTTTTGCGCGAGTTTGTGTAATCCGTTTTTCGGTTTGTATTTGCGTCTTTGAGTGCGTTTTTCTCAGGGACAGTAAGGTCGTATCGAGGTGAAATTTGTATGACGTACTGAGGTCGGTGGTCGCTTGGCGGTGTCAAAGTTTTAAGATTTGAAGTGAAGGCATCGAGGAGTTACGGACGTTTATGCAGCGTATTTTGAGACGGTGAGAAGAGACGCGCCGCGCCGCGCCGCGCCGCCTGGCCCAGTAAGTGTAGTTTGCTTTGATATAGGACCGTTTGGCGACGTAAAAAATACTAGTTTCCACAGTGGAATGAAAGGAGAGTAACGGAAAGTGTTTAATTTGCAAGTACATCAGACGAAAAAGTAGCTTTTGCGCGAGTTTGTGTAATCCGTTTTTCGGTTTGTATTTGCGTCTTTGAGTGCGTTTTTCTCAGGGACAGTAAGGTCGTATCGAGGTGAAATTTGTATGACGTACTGAGGTCGGTGGTCGCTTGGCGGTGTCAAAGTTTTAAGATTTGAAGTGAAGGCATCGAGGAGTTACGGACGTTTATGCAGCGTATTTTGAGACGGTGAGAAGAGACGCGCCGCGCCGCGCCGCGCCGCCTGGCCCAGTAAGTGTAGTTTGCTTTGATATAGGACCGTTTGGCGACGTAAAAAATACTAGTTTCCACAGTGGAATGAAAGGAGAGTAACGGAAAGTGTTTAATTTGCAAGTACATCAGACGAAAAAGTAGCTTTTGCGCGAGTTTGTGTAATCCGTTTTTCGGTTTGTATTTGCGTCTTTGAGTGCGTTTTTCTCAGGGACAGTAAGGTCGTATCGAGGTGAAATTTGTATGACGTACTGAGGTCGGTGGTCGCTTGGCGGTGTCAAAGTTTTAAGATTTGAAGTGAAGGCATCGAGGAGTTACGGACGTTTATGCAGCGTATTTTGAGACGGTGAGAAGAGACGCGCCGCGCCGCGCCGCGCCGCCTGGCCCAGTAAGTGTAGTTTGCTTTGATATAGGACCGTTTGGCGACGTAAAAAATACTAGTTTCCACAGTGGAATGAAAGGAGAGTAACGGAAAGTGTTTAATTTGCAAGTACATCAGACGAAAAAGTAGCTTTTGCGCGAGTTTGTGTAATCCGTTTTTCGGTTTGTATTTGCGTCTTTGAGTGCGTTTTTCTCAGGGACAGTAAGGTCGTATCGAGGTGAAATTTGTATGACGTACTGAGGTCGGTGGTCGCTTGGCGGTGTCAAAGTTTTAAGATTTGAAGTGAAGGCATCGAGGAGTTACGGACGTTTATGCAGCGTATTTTGAGACGGTGAGAAGAGACGCGCCGCGCCGCGCCGCGCCGCCTGGCCCAGTAAGTGTAGTTTGCTTTGATATAGGACCGTTTGGCGACGTAAAAAATACTAGTTTCCACAGTGGAATGAAAGGAGAGTAACGGAAAGTGTTTAATTTGCAAGTACATCAGACGAAAAAGTAGCTTTTGCGCGAGTTTGTGTAATCCGTTTTTCGGTTTGTATTTGCGTCTTTGAGTGCGTTTTTCTCAGGGACAGTAAGGTCGTATCGAGGTGAAATTTGTATGACGTACTGAGGTCGGTGGTCGCTTGGCGGTGTCAAAGTTTTAAGATTTGAAGTGAAGGCATCGAGGAGTTACGGACGTTTATGCAGCGTATTTTGAGACGGTGAGAAGAGACGCGCCGCGCCGCGCCGCGCCGCCTGGCCCAGTAAGTGTAGTTTGCTTTGATATAGGACCGTTTGGCGACGTAAAAAATACTAGTTTCCACAGTGGAATGAAAGGAGAGTAACGGAAAGTGTTTAATTTGCAAGTACATCAGACGAAAAAGTAGCTTTTGCGCGAGTTTGTGTAATCCGTTTTTCGGTTTGTATTTGCGTCTTTGAGTGCGTTTTTCTCAGGGACAGTAAGGTCGTATCGAGGTGAAATTTGTATGACGTACTGAGGTCGGTGGTCGCTTGGCGGTGTCAAAGTTTTAAGATTTGAAGTGAAGGCATCGAGGAGTTACGGACGTTTATGCAGCGTATTTTGAGACGGTGAGAAGAGACGCGCCGCGCCGCGCCGCGCCGCCTGGCCCAGTAAGTGTAGTTTGCTTTGATATAGGACCGTTTGGCGACGTAAAAAATACTAGTTTCCACAGTGGAATGAAAGGAGAGTAACGGAAAGTGTTTAATTTGCAAGTACATCAGACGAAAAAGTAGCTTTTGCGCGAGTTTGTGTAATCCGTTTTTCGGTTTGTATTTGCGTCTTTGAGTGCGTTTTTCTCAGGGACAGTAAGGTCGTATCGAGGTGAAATTTGTATGACGTACTGAGGTCGGTGGTCGCTTGGCGGTGTCAAAGTTTTAAGATTTGAAGTGAAGGCATCGAGGAGTTACGGACGTTTATGCAGCGTATTTTGAGACGGTGAGAAGAGACGCGCCGCGCCGCGCCGCGCCGCCTGGCCCAGTAAGTGTAGTTTGCTTTGATATAGGACCGTTTGGCGACGTAAAAAATACTAGTTTCCACAGTGGAATGAAAGGAGAGTAACGGAAAGTGTTTAATTTGCAAGTACATCAGACGAAAAAGTAGCTTTTGCGCGAGTTTGTGTAATCCGTTTTTCGGTTTGTATTTGCGTCTTTGAGTGCGTTTTTCTCAGGGACAGTAAGGTCGTATCGAGGTGAAATTTGTATGACGTACTGAGGTCGGTGGTCGCTTGGCGGTGTCAAAGTTTTAAGATTTGAAGTGAAGGCATCGAGGAGTTACGGACGTTTATGCAGCGTATTTTGAGACGGTGAGAAGAGACGCGCCGCGCCGCGCCGCGCCGCCTGGCCCAGTAAGTGTAGTTTGCTTTGATATAGGACCGTTTGGCGACGTAAAAAATACTAGTTTCCACAGTGGAATGAAAGGAGAGTAACGGAAAGTGTTTAATTTGCAAGTACATCAGACGAAAAAGTAGCTTTTGCGCGAGTTTGTGTAATCCGTTTTTCGGTTTGTATTTGCGTCTTTGAGTGCGTTTTTCTCAGGGACAGTAAGGTCGTATCGAGGTGAAATTTGTATGACGTACTGAGGTCGGTGGTCGCTTGGCGGTGTCAAAGTTTTAAGATTTGAAGTGAAGGCATCGAGGAGTTACGGACGTTTATGCAGCGTATTTTGAGACGGTGAGAAGAGACGCGCCGCGCCGCGCCGCGCCGCCTGGCCCAGTAAGTGTAGTTTGCTTTGATATAGGACCGTTTGGCGACGTAAAAAATACTAGTTTCCACAGTGGAATGAAAGGAGAGTAACGGAAAGTGTTTAATTTGCAAGTACATCAGACGAAAAAGTAGCTTTTGCGCGAGTTTGTGTAATCCGTTTTTCGGTTTGTATTTGCGTCTTTGAGTGCGTTTTTCTCAGGGACAGTAAGGTCGTATCGAGGTGAAATTTGTATGACGTACTGAGGTCGGTGGTCGCTTGGCGGTGTCAAAGTTTTAAGATTTGAAGTGAAGGCATCGAGGAGTTACGGACGTTTATGCAGCGTATTTTGAGACGGTGAGAAGAGACGCGCCGCGCCGCGCCGCGCCGCCTGGCCCAGTAAGTGTAGTTTGCTTTGATATAGGACCGTTTGGCGACGTAAAAAATACTAGTTTCCACAGTGGAATGAAAGGAGAGTAACGGAAAGTGTTTAATTTGCAAGTACATCAGACGAAAAAGTAGCTTTTGCGCGAGTTTGTGTAATCCGTTTTTCGGTTTGTATTTGCGTCTTTGAGTGCGTTTTTCTCAGGGACAGTAAGGTCGTATCGAGGTGAAATTTGTATGACGTACTGAGGTCGGTGGTCGCTTGGCGGTGTCAAAGTTTTAAGATTTGAAGTGAAGGCATCGAGGAGTTACGGACGTTTATGCAGCGTATTTTGAGACGGTGAGAAGAGACGCGCCGCGCCGCGCCGCGCCGCCTGGCCCAGTAAGTGTAGTTTGCTTTGATATAGGACCGTTTGGCGACGTAAAAAATACTAGTTTCCACAGTGGAATGAAAGGAGAGTAACGGAAAGTGTTTAATTTGCAAGTACATCAGACGAAAAAGTAGCTTTTGCGCGAGTTTGTGTAATCCGTTTTTCGGTTTGTATTTGCGTCTTTGAGTGCGTTTTTCTCAGGGACAGTAAGGTCGTATCGAGGTGAAATTTGTATGACGTACTGAGGTCGGTGGTCGCTTGGCGGTGTCAAAGTTTTAAGATTTGAAGTGAAGGCATCGAGGAGTTACGGACGTTTATGCAGCGTATTTTGAGACGGTGAGAAGAGACGCGCCGCGCCGCGCCGCGCGCGCCGCCTGGCCCAGTAAGTGTAGTTTGCTTTGATATAGGACCGTTTGGCGACGTAAAAAATACTAGTTTCCACAGTGGAATGAAAGGAGAGTAACGGAAAGTGTTTAATTTGCAAGTACATCAGACGAAAAAGTAGCTTTTGCGCGAGTTTGTGTAATCCGTTTTTCGGTTTGTATTTGCGTCTTTGAGTGCGTTTTTCTCAGGGACAGTAAGGTCGTATCGAGGTGAAATTTGTATGACGTACTGAGGTCGGTGGTCGCTTGGCGGTGTCAAAGTTTTAAGATTTGAAGTGAAGGCATCGAGGAGTTACGGACGTTTATGCAGCGTATTTTGAGACGGTGAGAAGAGACGCGCCGCGCCGCGCCGCGCCGCCTGGCCCAGTAAGTGTAGTTTGCTTTGATATAGGACCGTTTGGCGACGTAAAAAATACTAGTTTCCACAGTGGAATGAAAGGAGAGTAACGGAAAGTGTTTAATTTGCAAGTACATCAGACGAAAAAGTAGCTTTTGCGCGAGTTTGTGTAATCCGTTTTTCGGTTTGTATTTGCGTCTTTGAGTGCGTTTTTCTCAGGGACAGTAAGGTCGTATCGAGGTGAAATTTGTATGACGTACTGAGGTCGGTGGTCGCTTGGCGGTGTCAAAGTTTTAAGATTTGAAGTGAAGGCATCGAGGAGTTACGGACGTTTATGCAGCGTATTTTGAGACGGTGAGAAGAGACGCGCCGCGCCGCGCCGCGCCGCCTGGCCCAGTAAGTGTAGTTTGCTTTGATATAGGACCGTTTGGCGACGTAAAAAATACTAGTTTCCACAGTGGAATGAAAGGAGAGTAACGGAAAGTGTTTAATTTGCAAGTACATCAGACGAAAAAGTAGCTTTTGCGCGAGTTTGTGTAATCCGTTTTTCGGTTTGTATTTGCGTCTTTGAGTGCGTTTTTCTCAGGGACAGTAAGGTCGTATCGAGGTGAAATTTGTATGACGTACTGAGGTCGGTGGTCGCTTGGCGGTGTCAAAGTTTTAAGATTTGAAGTGAAGGCATCGAGGAGTTACGGACGTTTATGCAGCGTATTTTGAGACGGTGAGAAGAGACGCGCCGCGCCGCGCCGCGCCGCCTGGCCCAGTAAGTTAGTTTGCTTTGATATAGGAGACCGTTTAGGCGGACGAAAAAAATACTAGTTTACCAACAGTGGAATGAAAGGGAGAGTAAACGGAAAGTGTTTAATTTGCAAGTCATCAGGACGAAAAAGTAGCTTTTGCGCGAGTTTGTGTAATCCGTTTTTTCGGTTTGGTATTTGCGTCTTTGAGGGTGCGTTTTTTTCATCTCTTCTTTTCCTAAATTTGTATGACGTACTGAGGTCGGTGGTCGCTTGGCGGTGTCAAAGTTTTAAGATTTGAAGTGAAGGCATCGAGGAGTTACGGACGTTTATGCAGCGTATTTTGAGACGGTGAGAAGAGACGCGCCGCGCCGCGCCGCGCCGCCTGGCCCAGTAAGTGTAGTTTGCTTTGATATAGGACCGTTTGGCGACGTAAAAAATACTAGTTTCCACAGTGGAATGAAAGGAGAGTAACGGAAAGTGTTTAATTTGCAAGTACATCAGACGAAAAAGTAGCTTTTGCGCGAGTTTGTGTAATCCGTTTTTCGGTTTGTATTTGCGTCTTTGAGTGCGTTTTTCTCAGGGACAGTAAGGTCGTATCGAGGTGAAATTTGTATGACGTACTGAGGTCGGTGGTCGCTTGGCGGTGTCAAAGTTTTAAGATTTGAAGTGAAGGCATCGAGGAGTTACGGACGTTTATGCAGCGTATTTTGAGACGGTGAGAAGAGACGCGCCGCGCCGCGCCGCGCCGCCTGGCCCAGTAAGTGTAGTTTGCTTTGATATAGGACCGTTTGGCGACGTAAAAAATACTAGTTTCCACAGTGGAATGAAAGGAGAGTAACGGAAAGTGTTTAATTTGCAAGTACATCAGACGAAAAAGTAGCTTTTGCGCGAGTTTGTGTAATCCGTTTTTCGGTTTGTATTTGCGTCTTTGAGTGCGTTTTTCTCAGGGACAGTAAGGTCGTATCGAGGTGAAATTTGTATGACGTACTGAGGTCGGTGGTCGCTTGGCGGTGTCAAAGTTTTAAGATTTGAAGTGAAGGCATCGAGGAGTTACGGACGTTTATGCAGCGTATTTTGAGACGGTGAGAAGAGACGCGCCGCGCCGCGCCGCGCCGCCTGGCCCAGTAAGTGTAGTTTGCTTTGATATAGGACCGTTTGGCGACGTAAAAAATACTAGTTTCCACAGTGGAATGAAAGGAGAGTAACGGAAAGTGTTTAATTTGCAAGTACATCAGACGAAAAAGTAGCTTTTGCGCGAGTTTGTGTAATCCGTTTTTCGGTTTGTATTTGCGTCTTTGAGTGCGTTTTTCTCAGGGACAGTAAGGTCGTATCGAGGTGAAATTTGTATGACGTACTGAGGTCGGTGGTCGCTTGGCGGTGTCAAAGTTTTAAGATTTGAAGTGAAGGCATCGAGGAGTTACGGACGTTTATGCAGCGTATTTTGAGACGGTGAGAAGAGACGCGCCGCGCCGCGCCGCGCCGCCTGGCCCAGTAAGTGTAGTTTGCTTTGATATAGGACCGTTTGGCGACGTAAAAAATACTAGTTTCCACAGTGGAATGAAAGGAGAGTAACGGAAAGTGTTTAATTTGCAAGTACATCAGACGAAAAAGTAGCTTTTGCGCGAGTTTGTGTAATCCGTTTTTCGGTTTGTATTTGCGTCTTTGAGTGCGTTTTTCTCAGGGACAGTAAGGTCGTATCGAGGTGAAATTTGTATGACGTACTGAGGTCGGTGGTCGCTTGGCGGTGTCAAAGTTTTAAGATTTGAAGTGAAGGCATCGAGGAGTTACGGACGTTTATGCAGCGTATTTTGAGACGGTGAGAAGAGACGCGCCGCGCCGCGCCGCGCCGCCTGGCCCAGTAAGTGTAGTTTGCTTTGATATAGGACCGTTTGGCGACGTAAAAAATACTAGTTTCCACAGTGGAATGAAAGGAGAGTAACGGAAAGTGTTTAATTTGCAAGTACATCAGACGAAAAAGTAGCTTTTGCGCGAGTTTGTGTAATCCGTTTTTCGGTTTGTATTTGCGTCTTTGAGTGCGTTTTTCTCAGGGACAGTAAGGTCGTATCGAGGTGAAATTTGTATGACGTACTGAGGTCGGTGGTCGCTTGGCGGTGTCAAAGTTTTAAGATTTGAAGTGAAGGCATCGAGGAGTTACGGACGTTTATGCAGCGTATTTTGAGACGGTGAGAAGAGACGCGCCGCGCCGCGCCGCGCCGCCTGGCCCAGTAAGTGTAGTTTGCTTTGATATAGGACCGTTTGGCGACGTAAAAAATACTAGTTTCCACAGTGGAATGAAAGGAGAGTAACGGAAAGTGTTTAATTTGCAAGTACATCAGACGAAAAAGTAGCTTTTGCGCGAGTTTGTGTAATCCGTTTTTCGGTTTGTATTTGCGTCTTTGAGTGCGTTTTTCTCAGGGACAGTAAGGTCGTATCGAGGTGAAATTTGTATGACGTACTGAGGTCGGTGGTCGCTTGGCGGTGTCAAAGTTTTAAGATTTGAAGTGAAGGCATCGAGGAGTTACGGACGTTTATGCAGCGTATTTTGAGACGGTGAGAAGAGACGCGCCGCGCCGCGCCGCGCCGCCTGGCCCAGTAAGTGTAGTTTGCTTTGATATAGGACCGTTTGGCGACGTAAAAAATACTAGTTTCCACAGTGGAATGAAAGGAGAGTAACGGAAAGTGTTTAATTTGCAAGTACATCAGACGAAAAAGTAGCTTTTGCGCGAGTTTGTGTAATCCGTTTTTCGGTTTGTATTTGCGTCTTTGAGTGCGTTTTTCTCAGGGACAGTAAGGTCGTATCGAGGTGAAATTTGTATGACGTACTGAGGTCGGTGGTCGCTTGGCGGTGTCAAAGTTTTAAGATTTGAAGTGAAGGCATCGAGGAGTTACGGACGTTTATGCAGCGTATTTTGAGACGGTGAGAAGAGACGCGCCGCGCCGCGCCGCGCCGCCTGGCCCAGTAAGTGTAGTTTGCTTTGATATAGGACCGTTTGGCGACGTAAAAAATACTAGTTTCCACAGTGGAATGAAAGGAGAGTAACGGAAAGTGTTTAATTTGCAAGTACATCAGACGAAAAAGTAGCTTTTGCGCGAGTTTGTGTAATCCGTTTTTCGGTTTGTATTTGCGTCTTTGAGTGCGTTTTTCTCAGGGACAGTAAGGTCGTATCGAGGTGAAATTTGTATGACGTACTGAGGTCGGTGGTCGCTTGGCGGTGTCAAAGTTTTAAGATTTGAAGTGAAGGCATCGAGGAGTTACGGACGTTTATGCAGCGTATTTTGAGACGGTGAGAAGAGACGCGCCGCGCCGCGCCGCGCCGCCTGGCCCAGTAAGTGTAGTTTGCTTTGATATAGGACCGTTTGGCGACGTAAAAAATACTAGTTTCCACAGTGGAATGAAAGGAGAGTAACGGAAAGTGTTTAATTTGCAAGTACATCAGACGAAAAAGTAGCTTTTGCGCGAGTTTGTGTAATCCGTTTTTCGGTTTGTATTTGCGTCTTTGAGTGCGTTTTTCTCAGGGACAGTAAGGTCGTATCGAGGTGAAATTTGTATGACGTACTGAGGTCGGTGGTCGCTTGGCGGTGTCAAAGTTTTAAGATTTGAAGTGAAGGCATCGAGGAGTTACGGACGTTTATGCAGCGTATTTTGAGACGGTGAGAAGAGACGCGCCGCGCCGCGCCGCGCCGCCTGGCCCAGTAAGTGTAGTTTGCTTTGATATAGGACCGTTTGGCGACGTAAAAAATACTAGTTTCCACAGTGGAATGAAAGGAGAGTAACGGAAAGTGTTTAATTTGCAAGTACATCAGACGAAAAAGTAGCTTTTGCGCGAGTTTGTGTAATCCGTTTTTCGGTTTGTATTTGCGTCTTTGAGTGCGTTTTTCTCAGGGACAGTAAGGTCGTATCGAGGTGAAATTTGTATGACGTACTGAGGTCGGTGGTCGCTTGGCGGTGTCAAAGTTTTAAGATTTGAAGTGAAGGCATCGAGGAGTTACGGACGTTTATGCAGCGTATTTTGAGACGGTGAGAAGAGACGCGCCGCGCCGCGCCGCGCCGCCTGGCCCAGTAAGTGTAGTTTGCTTTGATATAGGACCGTTTGGCGACGTAAAAAATACTAGTTTCCACAGTGGAATGAAAGGAGAGTAACGGAAAGTGTTTAATTTGCAAGTACATCAGACGAAAAAGTAGCTTTTGCGCGAGTTTGTGTAATCCGTTTTTCGGTTTGTATTTGCGTCTTTGAGTGCGTTTTTCTCAGGGACAGTAAGGTCGTATCGAGGTGAAATTTGTATGACGTACTGAGGTCGGTGGTCGCTTGGCGGTGTCAAAGTTTTAAGATTTGAAGTGAAGGCATCGAGGAGTTACGGACGTTTATGCAGCGTATTTTGAGACGGTGAGAAGAGACGCGCCGCGCCGCGCCGCGCCGCCTGGCCCAGTAAGTGTAGTTTGCTTTGATATAGGACCGTTTGGCGACGTAAAAAATACTAGTTTCCACAGTGGAATGAAAGGAGAGTAACGGAAAGTGTTTAATTTGCAAGTACATCAGACGAAAAAGTAGCTTTTGCGCGAGTTTGTGTAATCCGTTTTTCGGTTTGTATTTGCGTCTTTGAGTGCGTTTTTCTCAGGGACAGTAAGGTCGTATCGAGGTGAAATTTGTATGACGTACTGAGGTCGGTGGTCGCTTGGCGGTGTCAAAGTTTTAAGATTTGAAGTGAAGGCATCGAGGAGTTACGGACGTTTATGCAGCGTATTTTGAGACGGTGAGAAGAGACGCGCCGCGCCGCGCCGCGCCGCCTGGCCCAGTAAGTGTAGTTTGCTTTGATATAGGACCGTTTGGCGACGTAAAAAATACTAGTTTCCACAGTGGAATGAAAGGAGAGTAACGGAAAGTGTTTAATTTGCAAGTACATCAGACGAAAAAGTAGCTTTTGCGCGAGTTTGTGTAATCCGTTTTTCGGTTTGTATTTGCGTCTTTGAGTGCGTTTTTCTCAGGGACAGTAAGGTCGTATCGAGGTGAAATTTGTATGACGTACTGAGGTCGGTGGTCGCTTGGCGGTGTCAAAGTTTTAAGATTTGAAGTGAAGGCATCGAGGAGTTACGGACGTTTATGCAGCGTATTTTGAGACGGTGAGAAGAGACGCGCCGCGCCGCGCCGCGCCGCCTGGCCCAGTAAGTGTAGTTTGCTTTGATATAGGACCGTTTGGCGACGTAAAAAATACTAGTTTCCACAGTGGAATGAAAGGAGAGTAACGGAAAGTGTTTAATTTGCAAGTACATCAGACGAAAAAGTAGCTTTTGCGCGAGTTTGTGTAATCCGTTTTTCGGTTTGTATTTGCGTCTTTGAGTGCGTTTTTCTCAGGGACAGTAAGGTCGTATCGAGGTGAAATTTGTATGACGTACTGAGGTCGGTGGTCGCTTGGCGGTGTCAAAGTTTTAAGATTTGAAGTGAAGGCATCGAGGAGTTACGGACGTTTATGCAGCGTATTTTGAGACGGTGAGAAGAGACGCGCCGCGCCGCGCCGCGCCGCCTGGCCCAGTAAGTGTAGTTTGCTTTGATATAGGACCGTTTGGCGACGTAAAAAATACTAGTTTCCACAGTGGAATGAAAGGAGAGTAACGGAAAAAGTGTTTAATTTGCAAGTACATCAGACGAAAAAGTAGCTTTTGCGCGAGTTTGTGTAATCCGTTTTTCGGTTTGTATTTGCGTCTTTGAGTGCGTTTTTCTCAGGGACAGTAAGGTCGTATCGAGGTGAAATTTGTATGACGTACTGAGGTCGGTGGTCGCTTGGCGGTGTCAAAGTTTTAAGATTTGAAGTGAAGGCATCGAGGAGTTACGGACGTTTATGCAGCGTATTTTGAGACGGTGAGAAGAGACGCGCCGCGCCGCGCCGCGCCGCCTGGCCCAGTAAGTGTAGTTTGCTTTGATATAGGACCGTTTGGCGACGTAAAAAATACTAGTTTCCACAGTGGAATGAAAGGAGAGTAACGGAAAGTGTTTAATTTGCAAGTACATCAGACGAAAAAGTAGCTTTTGCGCGAGTTTGTGTAATCCGTTTTTCGGTTTGTATTTGCGTCTTTGAGTGCGTTTTTCTCAGGGACAGTAAGGTCGTATCGAGGTGAAATTTGTATGACGTACTGAGGTCGGTGGTCGCTTGGCGGTGTCAAAGTTTTAAGATTTGAAGTGAAGGCATCGAGGAGTTACGGACGTTTATGCAGCGTATTTTGAGACGGTGAGAAGAGACGCGCCGCGCCGCGCCGCGCCGCCTGGCCCAGTAAGTGTAGTTTGCTTTGATATAGGACCGTTTGGCGACGTAAAAAATACTAGTTTCCACAGTGGAATGAAAGGAGAGTAACGGAAAGTGTTTAATTTGCAAGTACATCAGACGAAAAAGTAGCTTTTGCGCGAGTTTGTGTAATCCGTTTTTCGGTTTGTATTTGCGTCTTTGAGTGCGTTTTTCTCAGGGACAGTAAGGTCGTATCGAGGTGAAATTTGTATGACGTACTGAGGTCGGTGGTCGCTTGGCGGTGTCAAAGTTTTAAGATTTGAAGTGAAGGCATCGAGGAGTTACGGACGTTTATGCAGCGTATTTTGAGACGGTGAGAAGAGACGCGCCGCGCCGCGCCGCGCCGCCTGGCCCAGTAAGTGTAGTTTGCTTTGATATAGGACCGTTTGGCGACGTAAAAAATACTAGTTTCCACAGTGGAATGAAAGGAGAGTAACGGAAAGTGTTTAATTTGCAAGTACATCAGACGAAAAAGTAGCTTTTGCGCGAGTTTGTGTAATCCGTTTTTCGGTTTGTATTTGCGTCTTTGAGTGCGTTTTTCTCAGGGACAGTAAGGTCGTATCGAGGTGAAATTTGTATGACGTACTGAGGTCGGTGGTCGCTTGGCGGTGTCAAAGTTTTAAGATTTGAAGTGAAGGCATCGAGGAGTTACGGACGTTTATGCAGCGTATTTTGAGACGGTGAGAAGAGACGCGCCGCGCCGCGCCGCGCCGCCTGGCCCAGTAAGTGTAGTTTGCTTTGATATAGGACCGTTTGGCGACGTAAAAAATACTAGTTTCCACAGTGGAATGAAAGGAGAGTAACGGAAAGTGTTTAATTTGCAAGTACATCAGACGAAAAAGTAGCTTTTGCGCGAGTTTGTGTAATCCGTTTTTCGGTTTGTATTTGCGTCTTTGAGTGCGTTTTTCTCAGGGACAGTAAGGTCGTATCGAGGTGAAATTTGTATGACGTACTGAGGTCGGTGGTCGCTTGGCGGTGTCAAAGTTTTAAGATTTGAAGTGAAGGCATCGAGGAGTTACGGACGTTTATGCAGCGTATTTTGAGACGGTGAGAAGAGACGCGCCGCGCCGCGCCGCGCCGCCTGGCCCAGTAAGTGTAGTTTGCTTTGATATAGGACCGTTTGGCGACGTAAAAAATACTAGTTTCCACAGTGGAATGAAAGGAGAGTAACGGAAAGTGTTTAATTTGCAAGTACATCAGACGAAAAAGTAGCTTTTGCGCGAGTTTGTGTAATCCGTTTTTCGGTTTGTATTTGCGTCTTTGAGTGCGTTTTTCTCAGGGACAGTAAGGTCGTATCGAGGTGAAATTTGTATGACGTACTGAGGTCGGTGGTCGCTTGGCGGTGTCAAAGTTTTAAGATTTGAAGTGAAGGCATCGAGGAGTTACGGACGTTTATGCAGCGTATTTTGAGACGGTGAGAAGAGACGCGCCGCGCCGCGCCGCGCCGCCTGGCCCAGTAAGTGTAGTTTGCTTTGATATAGGACCGTTTGGCGACGTAAAAAATACTAGTTTCCACAGTGGAATGAAAGGAGAGTAACGGAAAGTGTTTAATTTGCAAGTACATCAGACGAAAAAGTAGCTTTTGCGCGAGTTTGTGTAATCCGTTTTTCGGTTTGTATTTGCGTCTTTGAGTGCGTTTTTCTCAGGGACAGTAAGGTCGTATCGAGGTGAAATTTGTATGACGTACTGAGGTCGGTGGTCGCTTGGCGGTGTCAAAGTTTTAAGATTTGAAGTGAAGGCATCGAGGAGTTACGGACGTTTATGCAGCGTATTTTGAGACGGTGAGAAGAGACGCGCCGCGCCGCGCCGCGCCGCCTGGCCCAGTAAGTGTAGTTTGCTTTGATATAGGACCGTTTGGCGACGTAAAAAATACTAGTTTCCACAGTGGAATGAAAGGAGAGTAACGGAAAGTGTTTAATTTGCAAGTACATCAGACGAAAAAGTAGCTTTTGCGCGAGTTTGTGTAATCCGTTTTTCGGTTTGTATTTGCGTCTTTGAGTGCGTTTTTCTCAGGGACAGTAAGGTCGTATCGAGGTGAAATTTGTATGACGTACTGAGGTCGGTGGTCGCTTGGCGGTGTCAAAGTTTTAAGATTTGAAGTGAAGGCATCGAGGAGTTACGGACGTTTATGCAGCGTATTTTGAGACGGTGAGAAGAGACGCGCCGCGCCGCGCCGCGCCGCCTGGCCCAGTAAGTGTAGTTTGCTTTGATATAGGACCGTTTGGCGACGTAAAAAATACTAGTTTCCACAGTGGAATGAAAGGAGAGTAACGGAAAGTGTTTAATTTGCAAGTACATCAGACGAAAAAGTAGCTTTTGCGCGAGTTTGTGTAATCCGTTTTTCGGTTTGTATTTGCGTCTTTGAGTGCGTTTTTCTCAGGGACAGTAAGGTCGTATCGAGGTGAAATTTGTATGACGTACTGAGGTCGGTGGTCGCTTGGCGGTGTCAAAGTTTTAAGATTTGAAGTGAAGGCATCGAGGAGTTACGGACGTTTATGCAGCGTATTTTGAGACGGTGAGAAGAGACGCGCCGCGCCGCGCCGCGCCGCCTGGCCCAGTAAGTGTAGTTTGCTTTGATATAGGACCGTTTGGCGACGTAAAAAATACTAGTTTCCACAGTGGAATGAAAGGAGAGTAACGGAAAGTGTTTAATTTGCAAGTACATCAGACGAAAAAGTAGCTTTTGCGCGAGTTTGTGTAATCCGTTTTTCGGTTTGTATTTGCGTCTTTGAGTGCGTTTTTCTCAGGGACAGTAAGGTCGTATCGAGGTGAAATTTGTATGACGTACTGAGGTCGGTGGTCGCTTGGCGGTGTCAAAGTTTTAAGATTTGAAGTGAAGGCATCGAGGAGTTACGGACGTTTATGCAGCGTATTTTGAGACGGTGAGAAGAGACGCGCCGCGCCGCGCCGCGCCGCCTGGCCCAGTAAGTGTAGTTTGCTTTGATATAGGACCGTTTGGCGACGTAAAAAATACTAGTTTCCACAGTGGAATGAAAGGAGAGTAACGGAAAGTGTTTAATTTGCAAGTACATCAGACGAAAAAGTAGCTTTTGCGCGAGTTTGTGTAATCCGTTTTTCGGTTTGTATTTGCGTCTTTGAGTGCGTTTTTCTCAGGGACAGTAAGGTCGTATCGAGGTGAAATTTGTATGACGTACTGAGGTCGGTGGTCGCTTGGCGGTGTCAAAGTTTTAAGATTTGAAGTGAAGGCATCGAGGAGTTACGGACGTTTATGCAGCGTATTTTGAGACGGTGAGAAGAGACGCGCCGCGCCGCGCCGCGCCGCCTGGCCCAGTAAGTGTAGTTTGCTTTGATATAGGACCGTTTGGCGACGTAAAAAATACTAGTTTCCACAGTGGAATGAAAGGAGAGTAACGGAAAGTGTTTAATTTGCAAGTACATCAGACGAAAAAGTAGCTTTTGCGCGAGTTTGTGTAATCCGTTTTTCGGTTTGTATTTGCGTCTTTGAGTGCGTTTTTCTCAGGGACAGTAAGGTCGTATCGAGGTGAAATTTGTATGACGTACTGAGGTCGGTGGTCGCTTGGCGGTGTCAAAGTTTTAAGATTTGAAGTGAAGGCATCGAGGAGTTACGGACGTTTATGCAGCGTATTTTGAGACGGTGAGAAGAGACGCGCCGCGCCGCGCCGCGCCGCCTGGCCCAGTAAGTGTAGTTTGCTTTGATATAGGACCGTTTGGCGACGTAAAAAATACTAGTTTCCACAGTGGAATGAAAGGAGAGTAACGGAAAGTGTTTAATTTGCAAGTACATCAGACGAAAAAGTAGCTTTTGCGCGAGTTTGTGTAATCCGTTTTTCGGTTTGTATTTGCGTCTTTGAGTGCGTTTTTCTCAGGGACAGTAAGGTCGTATCGAGGTGAAATTTGTATGACGTACTGAGGTCGGTGGTCGCTTGGCGGTGTCAAAGTTTTAAGATTTGAAGTGAAGGCATCGAGGAGTTACGGACGTTTATGCAGCGTATTTTGAGACGGTGAGAAGAGACGCGCCGCGCCGCGCCGCGCGCCGCCTGGCCCAGTAAGTGTAGTTTGCTTTGATATAGGACCGTTTGGCGACGTAAAAAATACTAGTTTCCACAGTGGAATGAAAGGAGAGTAACGGAAAGTGTTTAATTTGCAAGTACATCAGACGAAAAAGTAGCTTTTGCGCGAGTTTGTGTAATCCGTTTTTCGGTTTGTATTTGCGTCTTTGAGTGCGTTTTTCTCAGGGACAGTAAGGTCGTATCGAGGTGAAATTTGTATGACGTACTGAGGTCGGTGGTCGCTTGGCGGTGTCAAAGTTTTAAGATTTGAAGTGAAGGCATCGAGGAGTTACGGACGTTTATGCAGCGTATTTTGAGACGGTGAGAAGAGACGCGCCGCGCCGCGCCGCGCCGCCTGGCCCAGTAAGTGTAGTTTGCTTTGATATAGGACCGTTTGGCGACGTAAAAAATACTAGTTTCCACAGTGGAATGAAAGGAGAGTAACGGAAAGTGTTTAATTTGCAAGTACATCAGACGAAAAAGTAGCTTTTGCGCGAGTTTGTGTAATCCGTTTTTCGGTTTGTATTTGCGTCTTTGAGTGCGTTTTTCTCAGGGACAGTAAGGTCGTATCGAGGTGAAATTTGTATGACGTACTGAGGTCGGTGGTCGCTTGGCGGTGTCAAAGTTTTAAGATTTGAAGTGAAGGCATCGAGGAGTTACGGACGTTTATGCAGCGTATTTTGAGACGGTGAGAAGAGACGCGCCGCGCCGCGCCGCGCCGCCTGGCCCAGTAAGTGTAGTTTGCTTTGATATAGGACCGTTTGGCGACGTAAAAAATACTAGTTTCCACAGTGGAATGAAAGGAGAGTAACGGAAAGTGTTTAATTTGCAAGTACATCAGACGAAAAAGTAGCTTTTGCGCGAGTTTGTGTAATCCGTTTTTCGGTTTGTATTTGCGTCTTTGAGTGCGTTTTTCTCAGGGACAGTAAGGTCGTATCGAGGTGAAATTTGTATGACGTACTGAGGTCGGTGGTCGCTTGGCGGTGTCAAAGTTTTAAGATTTGAAGTGAAGGCATCGAGGAGTTACGGACGTTTATGCAGCGTATTTTGAGACGGTGAGAAGAGACGCGCCGCGCCGCGCCGCGCCGCCTGGCCCAGTAAGTGTAGTTTGCTTTGATATAGGACCGTTTGGCGACGTAAAAAATACTAGTTTCCACAGTGGAATGAAAGGAGAGTAACGGAAAGTGTTTAATTTGCAAGTACATCAGACGAAAAAGTAGCTTTTGCGCGAGTTTGTGTAATCCGTTTTTCGGTTTGTATTTGCGTCTTTGAGTGCGTTTTTCTCAGGGACAGTAAGGTCGTATCGAGGTGAAATTTGTATGACGTACTGAGGTCGGTGGTCGCTTGGCGGTGTCAAAGTTTTAAGATTTGAAGTGAAGGCATCGAGGAGTTACGGACGTTTATGCAGCGTATTTTGAGACGGTGAGAAGAGACGCGCCGCGCCGCGCCGCGCCGCCTGGCCCAGTAAGTGTAGTTTGCTTTGATATAGGACCGTTTGGCGACGTAAAAAATACTAGTTTCCACAGTGGAATGAAAGGAGAGTAACGGAAAGTGTTTAATTTGCAAGTACATCAGACGAAAAAGTAGCTTTTGCGCGAGTTTGTGTAATCCGTTTTTCGGTTTGTATTTGCGTCTTTGAGTGCGTTTTTCTCAGGGACAGTAAGGTCGTATCGAGGTGAAATTTGTATGACGTACTGAGGTCGGTGGTCGCTTGGCGGTGTCAAAGTTTTAAGATTTGAAGTGAAGGCATCGAGGAGTTACGGACGTTTATGCAGCGTATTTTGAGACGGTGAGAAGAGACGCGCCGCGCCGCGCCGCGCCGCCTGGCCCAGTAAGTGTAGTTTGCTTTGATATAGGACCGTTTGGCGACGTAAAAAATACTAGTTTCCACAGTGGAATGAAAGGAGAGTAACGGAAAGTGTTTAATTTGCAAGTACATCAGACGAAAAAGTAGCTTTTGCGCG
>NW_025727105.1:0-69176 GCF_021461385.2 Schistocerca piceifrons | reverse complement strand
GGACATCTTTGGCCGCGTACCGGCCGTGACGTGCAGGCGAGCGCCCTTGATGATAATGATATCCAGGATATCCGGGTGGCCCCGGTTCCGTGGATATATTGTCGGTTCATGAGGACCGATGACGACAGCTTCGTGGCGTTCCGCGACATGGAGTAAGCGTCGCCCGCTTGTGTTGGTCGTCCTGCTGTTCCAGACCGCATGCTTCGCGTTGAAGTCTCCCCCCAGTATGATTTTTCCGGGGAGAGCCAGCAACTTGTTGTAGTCTCCCGGTAGGAGCGCTCCTCTAGGCGGTCTGTAGACAGCGACGAACGTTATGGCGCCGTGTGCCGTCTCCACTGATACGGCAGTCGCTTCTGTCTTTGCCAGTTCCGGTATTTGGACGCGGTGGTGTCGTAGCGTCCTCCGTACATACACCGCTGTGCCGCCTCCGTGTGTTGGCCTGTCGTCCCTGTAGCATTCGTAGTTCGCTACGCCGACTCGGACGCCAGGCTTAAGCCACGTTTCGGTGACGAGACATACGTCGATGTTCTCGTCCCGTATAAGCTGCCGGAATTCGCCTGCCTGCTTAAGGAGTCCCTCGGCGTTGAAGACGCAGGCTGTTAAACTCCTTAGCGCTTCAGGCATGATGGCTGCATGGTTGGATGGCGGATGCAACTTTCTGCACCACGGCCAGGAGCTCAGTCATCTGCTGCATCATTGTTTCCATGCAGCTGAGCATCCGTTCCACGCGGGCTTCATTGGCAGCGTTGCCGCCGACAACATGGCGCGCGTTGGTCTCCATTTGTCCGCCATCTTGTCGGGCGCCGACAGTATGGCGGGGCGCCGTGGGACGCCGCCATCTTGGCTCCGGGAAGTCCTTCTGGCTCGCAAGGTTAGGCGCGGCTGCCGGTGGTTGGTCCGCTGCGCGTGCCGGCGGGGCCGGGAAGGCTCGCGCTGATTGGCCCGCGACGCGCTGGGTCGCTGCAGGGAGGGGAGCCTGGCGCTGCTGGGGTGCAGCGGCCGGGACTACCTGCCTGCGCGGCAGCGCTGTGGGCGGGGGCAACGGCGCTTTGTCCTGCAGATGGGCCAGCTGCCGGCTGGGCTACGGTAGGTGGAGTCTGTCCGCCATTTCTCGCCGATGCGCGCGGAGCGGGGACTTCCATTTTGTGGCGTCGCATTGTCTGCGACTTGGCGCGCTTTTGCGGTCGTTGCCCTGCCTCGGCGGCCGCCTCTCCTGTTGTTCCGCTTCTTCCGGGGCTGGGTACTGCGTTGGCGGGAACTCTGCCTTTGTGTTCCTTTGTCTTCGTTCCCGCGCGCGCGATCGGCGAAGTCGAGGAGCACTGGGCAGCCACGGTAACTTGCCACGTGTTTGCCTTTGCAGAGCTTGCAAGTCGGGGTGAAATCTTGGTGTGGCACCCCTTTAAGCGCGCATGACTCGGTTGAGTGTTGCTCGCCGCACTTCACGCAGTAATCTGGCATTGCACAGTACTTACTGACGTGCCCAGGTTCAAGGCAGCGGTAACATTGTGCGTAGGCCGCCTTGTTTCGCAGTTCTTCAGCTTTCACTTCCACATTGCCTATTTTTGTGAGGCTGAAGAGCTGCCTGTTATGAGTTGTATTGCTGGCTATTACCAGCATAAGTGGGCCACGCCTGCGTGTGCGAAAAGGGCGCATTCTTACGACCTCTTCGACCACGAATCCCATGTTCTCCAGGTCCTCCTTTACTTCTGAAGGCAGGATTGTGCGCGGCAAGTGCCGAAACACTACTTTGAGCGGCTTCGTTCTTAAGGTACTGAACGTATAGTGGAACCACTTCCTGTCCTGCACCAGCTGAGACACTTTTTGGTAGTCCTCAGTAGTTTTGGTGCATATTTTGAAGAGCTCGTCACCAGTCACGCGCACTGTATAGTTGTCTTTACCAATGCAAAGGCTGATGGCGTTTTGCAGCTCTCTAAAATGCTCGCCAAATTTTTTGACAATTGGTGGCGGCTTGCGACGCTGTTGCGCCTTGGGCATTTCAATGTCCTCTTCCTCCGCATCACTAAGGGCGCCAAAGCTGTTACTCACGTTTACAGGTGTGGTGTCCTTTGTGAGCACAGCCTTTGCAGTTTTTCTCGCGGTGGTGAAGCCGTCCTTGTCGGTCGTGTTGGTGCGGCCGCGCCTGCGGTTCTGCTTGGAGGGGAGCGGTGGAGTGTTGCTTTCCCTCCTGTATTTGTTGACTGACGGTATGTCGCCAGTCAGGGCGCGTTTCCTTGAGGTAGGCTGCTGTTGCTGCGGTGCGTCGTGCTCCATGGCCTCCTCCTCCTCCTCGTCGCTATCAGGAAGTGGAGTAGCCAGAGCGTGGGGTAGCATCCCCACAAGCAGCTGAAGGGCTGCGTCAGAGTCACTTGGTGTGGATGTAACACCTGGATGCGACATATCCACAGATGTCGGCGTCACGGTCGCGGTAGCACACGGCACTGCGGTAACGGCACTATCACTAAATGACGCGGACACACCCGGAGATTTCGCATAAACTAGTGTCACTCCTTAGGGGGAGGAGTACTATCGGTGGCACACGATTGTGCCGCCGACGTACTCGACTCAACCCTTGCGTGCAGGGACGCGGCCCTGTCCGCGGGAGTCGGCACTGTCGCTTCAGCTTGCGGCGTGGCGGAGCGCTCGGCGCGTACGTCCGTCCCGCACGGCATCGCTGACTCGAGTGAGCAGAGAATCACAAGGCCCAGCCAGTGTCGCGGGCGGGCGCGGACGGCCGAGAGAGCGGCCGCCACTCTGCGCGCCGCCGCGCCGCGCCTCCCGCGCTTGCTACCGCCCAACGTCCGACAGCCTGTGCGGAGCAGCCCCCAAACCTGCGCCACAACCGCCCGCGCCTTTCAAACCACCGAGGATGGGGCTACACACAGCCACACCACAGTCGCCAACCAGTCGCCACGGCAGCGCCGCAAACCACGGCCAAACTGCAGCTACCGCGCGCTACAGCCTGGGTCGGCCCGCCGAGAATCGCCGCCCCCGCCCAAATGCCGCCCCCACAGCCCCAGCCGACGACCCGCCACAATGGCCAAACCTTCGGCAAAACTCCCACACCGTCGCCGCGGCAGCCCGGCCAGCGCGGCCGGCGCCACAGCCACACAAGCCGAGGCGTGCGGCGATGACGGCCGTGCAAACGCGCCTCCGCCGCCCCATCGCCTTCCGTCGCCCTCCCCGCCGTTTCCCGATCGGCCCGCAGCCGTCGGGCCACATCGCGCGCCGTCCTCCTCCTCTCGCCCGCCAACATTCACAGCCGTTTCTCAACAATTGCCCGCCGCAAACGGACGCCGCCTGCGCAACAGGCGCCGCCGCCCCCTCGCCGCTTCCGACCCAACCCCTCGACCGAGGCAAACCCGCAATCCGAATCTACAGACCAACCCAATCTGCCGTCAAGCACACACGACAGCCGACCTTACACGTTACACGTTACGCGTTACACATTACGTTTACACGTCTACGTTAGGTTAGGTTAGGTGGACGTGGGTTAGGTTAAGGGGACTTGGGTTAGGTTAAGCGTCAAACTTAGGTTAAGCATTCAAACACGTCAGGCGTCAGAGGTTAGGTTAGGTTAGGTTAGGTTACGTTAGGTTACACGTTAGGTTAAGGGGTCAGTGCTAGGTTAAGAAGCGTCAAACGTAGGTTGAAAAAGCGTTCAAACGTGAGGCGTGAGCCGGACAGCTTACCTTACGTAGACGTTAGGGGCTCACAGGCTGAGCTCACCTCGCCACACCACAGGTTAGGTTCGGTTCGGTTCGCTCGGCTCAGCGTAAAGCGCCGAGGTCAGGGTTACGTTCGTTCACCTTCGGGCGCCACACTTTCGGTTGAAAGGTCGCGACGGGACGACGTCGGCAGGCACGCCGCAAACGAACAAAAACGTACAGACGACGTCGGAAACCGCCGACAGACGGGGGAGCAGCACGACCACGACCAGACACCGAGCGCGAACGAGACACACGCGAACCACCCCCACCGGCCAAAGGGCACCACACAACAACCCAGAGCACCACGTGTCGACACCAGAGCAACCCGCCGCTCACGCGACATGGCTGGCACCGAAGGGCAACCGCCCGCAACTGCGCTTTCCGCGCCGGCCCGGATGCACGTCGTGCTACAACAACACCACTACCGTACACAGCCGCTGTTCACAACATCACTATCAATGGCGCGCCCGCGGCTCGCCGCCGTCGCAGTCGCAGCCCCAACGCCAGCACTTTTGCACCACCATTCACACGCACCGCAACACAGCTCGCCGACACAGCCGAACAAAACAAACACCACACAACAACAGCAACAACGCCGCCGCCTCTACTTGTGCCGGCGACCCACCCCGCCGATGGCGCACCTTTCGCCAGCCGGCAATCGACACACACGCACCCACCCACCGGGGCCCAGTGCAAAAAAAAAAAAAAAACACACACAAAAACAAAAAAACCAAACAACACAAACGACACGGGAAGCGCACACCGCCACTTCGCGCGCACGCCACCAACCAGTCGTCGTCTCAAAATAACAAACACAAACAAAATAAACTAACAACTAGGGCAACACAAAACAAAAACGCCTCGCACGAACCGCCCACAAAAAGGACAAGCACACGCACAGCCTCTGCTGACGACCACGACGCAGCGGCACGCTGCTCCTGTCCCGCGCCCCGCGCCCCACTCGATTCACAACTCACGCGACACCGTCAACGACGGGCTCGCTTCCCGCAACCTACCACCTTTCCGCCACGACGCACAGCCCCAGCCCCAGCCCCACCCGACGACGCCCGTGGCAACGACTGCACTTTCACCACCGCCTCCCCCTTCCCCCCCAAAACACACACACACACAGCCAGCCAAAAACGCACTCGCGACCCACACATGCACGTGCATCGGCACACGCCAACCAGTCAACGTCGACAACCACACGCAAGGCTCGAAACGAAACCGGCGTCCTTCCACGTTGCCATCAAGCTACGCGACACAAGACACAAGGAACCAACACAACAGCCGGCCCCACTAATTCCCACTCTCACGCCGCAAAAAGCACACCGAAACCGCCAAACGCACGCACATTCCCCTTCGCACTGACACCACCCCACCGGCTCGCTACCACACACCTCTCGGCAGCCGTTTCACGCCAATTCGCCACACCGCCCACACAGTCGACAAGCGCCCGCCCTGTACGGCACACGCAACGACGCAGCGCAGCAAAGGGCGCCCGCAACACATACCTCTCCGCCGCCCGACGCGCCAACCGCCAGCCACTCGCAAATTGTGCACTGCCACCAGCCACACGTCCAACACGCCGCGCCGCCTCCGGCCACCCGCCAGGGGGCGCTCACGTCCGCGACAACAGCGCGGCCCGCCGGGCCGGGCCGAACCGAACCGAGCCGCCGCTGCTCTGCACTCGGCACGGCCACACCCTGCTGCAGACCGGGCTCGTCCCTCTGTACGCGTCTGCCTGCGCATCAACACAACACGACCTTTTTTTTTTTTTTTCTCTCTCTACCGCCATCCCTCCTTCTCGCGTTTTACTCGTTGTTGCAGCAGCGGCGCACACCTACACATCCACAGCCCCAGCCGAGCCGGCCTCACCTCAGGGCCCGCCGCCAGCGTCTCCTCCTCGGGCACAGGTGCGGTGCTGTGGCCGCCCATCCAACCGCATTGCTGGCCGTCCAGCCACCAGGCGTTCCCACTGCCGCGAGCCACGCCGCGCACCGACCCTGCTGCAGAAAACGAAGCATAGCCAGAGACCGACCGATACACAAAGCAAGCCGTCGCCTCGCCTCTTGTCCTTCCTGCCTTCCTTCCGCCCCCGCCCTTCTCACACCACCGCCTCTCCACTTTCGCCCCCCCCCCCTCCTTTTTTTTTTTTTTTTTTGTTTTCTTCTTTCTTTCTTTCTTTCTTTGGCCCTCTCTCCTTCCCGCCATGGCGGTTACGGCACCGCCTGCAGCGGCAGATTTTTTGCGCCCACACGCCTACTCCTACCACCATTAACCTTGCCCTGCCCTGCCCATCAACGTCGCAGTCGAACCGACGCTTGCCAACACACTGCCCACGTTCCTTTCTCTTTTCGGCCTACGCCCATTACGCGCCGCCGCCACAGCACCTTCCCTTCCCACAACACACCGACGTCATCACACGCACCCAAAACAGGGGCCACGACCGTGTTCCTCGCCCACTCCCATCCCGCACGGTACGCACATTCCCAACTACTACCGCGCACCCTCCCTTTCCAATCTGTGTGTCTCTGTGTCTGTGTCCTGTCCGCGCGTGACGCCTCTCAACATCCGCCGTCCCCCGTCCCGTTTTCGCCCCCATGCCGTCGTCGCGCCGCCTCCGCCCCTGTCCGCCCCGCACCACACCATACACCGCTGCTTGTCCCGGCCGTTGCCACCAAAGGCGCCGACCGCAAACGCGCCACGCCGCAGCCCCCGTGCGTCTCGCGCTCGCTTGCATCTCCGTGCCGACGCTGCCTCTCTTCCCGCTCGCACTCGACCTCGACAACACAGTCTTTGGCTCCGCCACTGCGTGTTCCGGTGGTACGCACGCTGCAACACGTATGTATTCATTACCAGAGCGATGGCGAGGCATGACAGCATCTCTGTCTGACCAGAGAGTTCTTTATCGCTGCTAGTCGGCGCTTGGACCGCGCCAGACGACAGTAGTGGCACGCACCGGGTCGCCAGGAACAGTTGTTATATATATATTGTAGCGCGAGTCGGGAGAGGTAGTAGTCGGTCGACAGTAGTAGCGGGTGGACGGTTGTACTGAGCGGGCGTCGGCGGCGTGCTCTGCTCGTCTCGCGACTCTGGTCACGGTTCGGGACGATGTATAGTATATTGTGTTATAATCAAAAGGTGGTGTGACGCTGCATTGCGCAAATCTGATAACGTATGTTCATTGTACTTCTTTTGTTCAACAACAAAAGCCCCACTATTACTTTTTTTCTAAAGTAACTTTTGTCTCTTAACGAAAAACATTCACTTTTTAAAGACTACTTCCTATGGCATTTCCCTCCAAGGAGTGCAATTAATTACCAGCCAGCACTCATTCATTGCACACAGCTGTGTAAGGGGTATCTACAATTGAGGAGCGGATATAAATGCAATTTTTTGTTTTTTTTTTTTTTTGTGTGTGTGTTGTAACCTCCCAGCAAAATTTAAAATAATGGACAATGTTATTTACGGATGCTAATGGACATTGCGCTAATTGTAACCTCGCCCACAATGAGAGGTATTGAAAATGGCAACAAAAATGTGAAATTCGCAATCTGACTCAAATATAAAGTCTTCACACAACATTTACAAAAGTCCGTTCAGTGACAAGAAACTTCAATTAAACCGAAATATCGGTCTTTGGCCCTGTGCAAAACAATCAGAATTAAAGTCTTACCTCCGAATAAATGGATGTCACATATCTGCTCTTGTTGTTGCGCACCGCTTGGAGGAACTGCATTGCAAATAATAATATTCTCTTTTTTTTGTGATTTTAGTGGAATTTTTCTTTTAAAGAAGTGGAGTGAAATGGGAAGTGCAACGAAATCTTTAGTTCAATAAAAAATTAAATTTTTGAAAAAATGCTTTTGAAATAAAAATTATTATTGGGGGACTTGTTGGAGAATAGTTACAATAAATAAAATTTTTCATTATCTAATGATTATATTAATTAACAGTATACCTTATTCACCATCTTGACCAGTGTTGCCGACCGCCTACATCACACAACCGCACTCGGCTGCTACTACTGACCGACCGCTCTGCATGACGACTATTAGCGTACTGCACGCGACGACTACTGACAGAGTACAGCCCTCAACTACACAGAGCTACGGACTCGCAACGACTACTGACAGACTGACTGACTGACTGACTGACTGACTGAGAACCGCTCGCAACACTCGCGCAGTCCAGCGCAAACTCTCTGGTCACAGATGCTACAATGTCTCGCCATCGCTACTATGTTACATACGTGTTTCAGTGTCTTTTTCATTGGGGTAACGATCTTTGGCTCTTTTTATTCTGAATACAGGGCCAAAGGTCAACGCTGCTGCCCTTATACAATTTATCAGGTTTCATTATGTCTGTTGCAATGTTACATACGGTTCACTCTTTCATTAATATTATCGTTGGGTTTGTTTTGTAGGGACGTTAACATTCAGGCACATTTTTATTATCATCGGACTCTCTGCTATTTGTGCAGGGAGGTTATACCTGGGTCCATTTCCATTTACATTTTAATATTGATAGACTTTTTGTTTTCTTTTTTGTTTCTTGTTGTTTTTCCTTCTTTTTTTTGTTGTTTTTTTTTTTTTCTTTTGTTTTTCCCGCTCTCACCACCACCGCCGCATCACGCCTTCCGTTTTCTTGGTTTCTTTTCTGTTCTTCAACTGCTTCAACATCACCGCGCCCCATTTCCACACCACAGCCATCAGCCTCCAAGACGGGCGGGCGCAGTGTGCCATTTCCGGCGCACAAGCACACCCGTACGGTACTCTCCTCGCCCCCACGCCACCAACAACACAGCGACCACGCGGCTTTCAGGCACGGCACGGCACCGGCGAAATGCGCCGCCCCCGCCCCTCCGCGCATCCGTCCGTCTCGCCACGTTCACTGACAGCCGCGTCTGCGGCTACACCACGACAACCACAACACAACACCGCTCCCCTCCCTGGCAACTCACATTGTTTTTCTCCTCCTCTTTTGCACAAACCACAACGCCGAGCACAGGCGCAAGCCACCCACACCGCGCCCCTCCCCGTCCCGTCTTTGGCCGCCGCTCCTCGTTTCCTCGTTTGCCCCCTCCCATCTCCCGAAATGCCATGCCAGCAGCGTTACGCATGCCCCTCCCCTGTCCACACAACACTACCGCCTAACGAACAGCCTTTTCCGGGCCACATCCAGGGCACGCCCACCTCCAAACACTGCCAATTCACGGACGCACACACACACACACACACACACACACACACTCACTTTCTCGACACCTTTCTGTACGGAGGGTGCGTCATCTCGACCGTGACAGAGTGACGGCAACTATCGACGATCCATTTCCCCCCACTGGTAAAACATGTCCACTAACACCTACATACATCATTCAAGTACACAGACAATAGCATACACACAATGGGAGGGCACACGAACATGGACGGCACGGCACTGTCATACACTCTTCCTCAGAACCATATCAACAAACGTTACGTACATCCGGGAAAGCGAAAGCGAAAGCGAAAGCAAAAGCAAAGGCAAAGCCCAATGCAGCCGTCAAAGGTAACGTTCACCACGGCAGACACTTGCAGCCGCGCCGCCGTTAAACGCATTTCAGTGCGGCTCCAATACGCCTCCGACACGGGAACGTACGTTCCGTTGCTCTACGAATGCGTTTCTCCCCTTTTTCCCTTCCTCTCTCTTTTGCCCCCCCTCCTTGCACTCTTGCCTCATTCCTCACGTTCTGCCCAGACATTCGACCGATCAAAGTCAACCTCTCGTTACCGTTCTCAGCGCGACGGTGTACAACAGTATGACGGGTGTGCCCAAGACTTCGGTTCAGTTGCGTGACGCCGGTCTATCGCGCCGATCGACAGTTACTCAGGGGGCGACGGATCGGACCACGTCACCGACACACAAAACACTTTCAAACAAACAAATACATACCGGATGGACACAGACAAACACGTGTACAGACATTCGCCAAACAAACGACCGCCGCCGCCGCCGCCGCCGTCGTCGTCTAGCGTGCATCTTGAATGACGACATCGGTGTGCGTGCGTCGTACGCAATCAGTCAGACACGGCTATCAAACATCAGAGTCGAATGGTACATCATCGTGCGTGTCGCCGTACACGTACAGTACAATACAACAACAATGCGTCTTAATGGCACGTTCATTTCAACGTCACTCACACACCTCCACGCTGCAGTTACGTCGCACCATTGTCAAACTCGGCGTACAGCAAAGGGAATAGTGGGCGGCAAAAAAAACCAAACAAAAACATTTCACATTTCACCCTCGCCATGTATGATGTGCAAAAAAACAAACCCGCAAACGGCCGTCGTTACGGTGACACAAAAGTCGCCGATCACACTGTCCCCCCTCGCAGACGGGTAACACACACACACCAACAACACCAATGGGTCAAAAACCACGCCAACGAGGCGTGCCACCATTCCACGCCACGGCGACCAACCTCGTGGCCGTACCCCGCGCAACACGCTTTGACGCGCCCCCCCCCCACCCACAATCAAAATGCACACATACATCACAGCCGTCCACACAAACAACAACAACAATTCCGCCCTTCCCGCAAAAGGCAAGTTGGTGGCCCTGAAAAGGGCCGTTTTGCCGCTCTCGCAACGGAGGAGCCTTCTCTCTCCATCCTTCCTTCCATTCCAGAGCCACCTCCTTACTTGGAGCTCGTGTACTTGGTCACCGCCTTCGTGCCCTCGCTCACGGCGTGCTTGGCCAGCTCGCCAGGCAGCAACAGCCGCACAGCGGTCTGGATCTCGCGGGACGTGATGGTCGAGCGCTTGTTGTAGTGCGCCAGGCGAGAAGCCTCGGCCGCAATGCGCTCGAAAATGTCGTTCACGAAGCTGTTCATGATGCTCATCGCCTTCGACGAGATGCCCGTGTCAGGGTGCACCTGCTTCAGCACCTTGTAGATGTAGATGGCATAGCTCTCCTTCCTCTTGCGCTTCTTCTTCTTGTCGCCCTTCGAAATGTTCTTCTGCGCCTTGCCAGCCTTCTTGGCGGCCTTCCCGCTAGTCTTGGGCGGCATCTCGAACCAACGTACGGCAGCAGCAACACCAGTAGCAAGCGCTCCGCTCTAGTCAGCGTCTCCCCACACAGTGGCACCCGCCGCCAGCCGCCGCCGCACCTTTACCAGCTCGCCCTGTTGCGGCCGCCGACCAATGGGGCGCGCGCGCAACCGGCCGCCGCACCCGAGCCCATAAAGCACCCCCACCCCGGCTGCGCCGGCACGCACTCCGCTGCTCGACTCGCTGCCGCTCGCACCGGTCGTTTTCGTTTCCGTTTCGTGTGCACCGTCGCTAGCCCATCGCCATGTCCGGACGCGGAAAGGGAGGCAAAGTCAAGGGCAAGTCAAAGTCCCGCTCAAGCAGGGCTGGGCTCCAGTTCCCGGTCGGCAGAATCCACCGCCTCCTGCGCAAGGGAAACTACGCAGAGCGCGTCGGCGCCGGGGCGCCCGTCTACCTCGCCGCCGTCATGGAGTACCTCGCGGCTGAGGTGCTCGAGCTGGCCGGAAACGCGGCCCGCGACAACAAGAAGACGCGCATCATCCCGCGCCACCTGCAGCTTGCCATCCGCAACGACGAGGAGCTCAACAAGCTCCTGTCGGGCGTCACCATCGCACAGGGTGGTGTCCTGCCCAACATCCAGGCCGTCCTGCTGCCAAAGAAGACCGAGAAGAAGGCCTAAAGGAGGCCAGGCAATCGCAGCGCCGCGTGCTCCCCTGCACGCAACGCGCTTTGCCGGCTCGGCCCACAACAATCGGCCCTTTTCAGGGCCACCACACACACCTACGTCCAAAGCAAAATTTCAGTCGTCCTCGCCGCACCTTGTTTTGTTTTAACTTTGCACAGCCGCCGCCGGCGCACGTCCGCCATCTTGTCGTCCACACAGCCCGTGTGGCCCAACACACACACACACACACATTTTGCACGGTCGCAGTCGCCTTCCAAACCGACAACGGCAGCAATAATGACCATTGTTACAGGGAGGCGTGTCGACACACCGCCCTCCACTCCCGCGCGCAACGGCCGTCGACACGAACGAAACAGCTGATCCGGCCGCCTATGCCCACACGCCTTGCCTCGGAAACCCCAACGCCGCCGCAAACAAACACACAGAGACAAACCACGCAAGCAAATAATCACCGCCTCTCGCACAACAACACACAGCCCGCCATCTCCGTCGCGATCGATACAAAGACACACAATAACAAACACACAAACGAAGCAGCTCCACACACAGCCAGCCACATGACACGTTTCCTTTCCTTCTCCCCTCCCAGTCACATCACGTCGCTCAAACGGAAACAAACAAACAAACAAACAACACAGCGCACACACGCAGCAACAACACAGACTCTTTCGCACTTTTCAACTTCCGAACAGTGTGGTGGCCCTGAAAAGGGCCGTTTTCTAGTCTCTCCCACCCACAAGCACGGCCGCGGGAAGGCCAGCGCCCGCTGCGACGCAGCCTAACCGCCGAAACCGTACAGGGTGCGCCCCTGCCTCTTCAGGGCGTACACCACGTCCATGGCCGTCACAGTCTTGCGCTTGGCGTGCTCAGTGTACGTCACCGCGTCGCGGATCACGTTCTCCAGGAACACCTTCAGCACCCCGCGGGTCTCCTCGTAGATCAGACCAGAGATGCGCTTCACGCCGCCCCTGCGAGCCAGGCGGCGGATGGCGGGCTTCGTGATGCCCTGGATGTTGTCGCGCAACACCTTGCGGTGCCGCTTGGCGCCACCCTTGCCGAGCCCCTTTCCTCCCTTGCCGCGGCCTGTCATCCTTCCTTCCTCGGGCAAAGCAACAACGTGCACAAACAGCAGCTGCAGCGGCTGGCGAGTCGGCTACGGTCTGCGCCCAGCGCGCCCGCCGCCCCCCTATATAGACTCTGGCCCGCCCTCCCCCCACCACGCGCAACCGAGGGCATATAAGCGCAGCACGGAGGCGCGCGGGCCCGTTGTCAAGGCAGCACCGGACGCCGCGCCGCACCTAACCTCCACGCACGCCGCTCCGCTACCGCCAACGCTACCGCCATGGCCCGCACAAAGCAAACGGCCCGCAAGTCCACCGGCGGAAAGGCGCCGCGCAAACAGCTCGCCACCAAGGCGGCGAGGAAGAGCGCGCCCGCCACCGGAGGCGTCAAGAAGCCCCACCGCTACAGGCCGGGCACCGTCGCCCTGCGAGAAATCAGGCGCTACCAGAAGAGCACAGAGCTGCTCATCCGCAAGCTGCCATTCCAGCGCCTAGTGCGCGAGATCGCCCAGGACTTCAAGACCGACCTGCGCTTCCAGAGCTCCGCAGTCATGGCCCTGCAGGAGGCCAGCGAGGCCTACCTCGTCGGCCTCTTCGAAGACACCAACCTGTGCGCAATCCACGCCAAGCGCGTCACCATCATGCCCAAGGACATCCAGCTCGCGCGCCGCATCCGCGGCGAGCGCGCCTAAACCGCGCCGCGGCACCGCACCGCACAAACAAAAACGGCCCTTTTCAGGGCCACTAACATCTCTCCGTCGCGAGCAAACTTTGTCGGTCGCCTGCCTCTCGCCCCGCAACCCAAAAACAAAAACCACCACTTCCCGTCCGTCCGCCACACCCGCTCACTCTGCCTGCCTGCTAGCAGCGCGCAACAATCACACATCATCCCTCCCCGGCGCTCAAAGCGCACAATGCCCAACGGCCGACGTCACACCGCACGGGTGGCTGGCCGGCCGCCGCTTTCGTTTCGAAAACAAAAAAACCCGCACTCCACTCCGACGGCCAACGGCCAGGCAGGCGCGCTCGCTCGCTCTACACGCCACCGAAATCCCCGCCGACTCCTTCCGCATCTCAACGTGCCCCCCGTTGCAAAACATAACACACACACACACACAAAGGAACAAAACAAAACAAAGACCAGACACGACTCGACAAGACAGACATCCGAGAAGAACGAACGCAGGCAAGCCAACCAACGTATTCAAACAAAACAACGTGACAGAAAACCAACCGTCGGCCGCCGCCACAAACACGGCGACAATCAACCACGACAACAACAACAACAACAACAACAACAACACCGCTTACCGCTACCGCCGCCCACACCCGCCACCGACCCCCGCAATCCAACCACCACGGCACGCAAACAGCATCCCCACGGGCATACAGAAACGCCAGACAGACAGACACCCACACCAAACGCAACACGACAATCAAAACCTTCCCCGACGTGCTTTGATGGCCCTGAGAAGGGCCGTTTTGGGCCGCGCGTCTCTTGCGCGCCACTAGACGACGACGGGGGGTGGGGACGACGGAGTCAAGCGCCAAACCCTTCCATTCCCATCTCTTTCTCCTCTACTCTACTTCTTCTTCTTGGGCGAAGCCTTCGCCTTAGACGGCGTCGTCGCCTTCTTCGGGCGCGGCGCCTTCGGCTTCTTCGTCGGAACCTTGGCGGCCTTCTTCGCCTTCGACGGCGACTTGGCCTTGGCCGGCTTGGCCGCAGCCGCCTTCTTCGCACCCGCGGGAGCGGCCGACGCCGCAGACGCCTTCTTGGCGGCGCCCGCCTTCCGACCGGTCGCCGCCTTCACGCCACCAGCCTTCTTTGCGCCGGCCGCACGGGCGCCCTTCTTCTCCTTGCTGGCCGGAGCGGCGCGCTTCTTCTTGGCACCGCCAGCACGAGCCTTGCCGCCCTCGGCCGCCCCCCCGCCGCCGGCGCCGGCAAGCTTGAACGAGCCGGACGCGCCCTTCCCCTTCGTCTGCACCAGCTCGCCCGCCACGACGGCCGACTTGAGGTACTTCTTGATAAACGGCGCCAGCTTCTCCGCGTCCAGCTTGTAGTGCGCGGCTATGTACTTCTTGATCGCCTGCAGCGACGACCCGCCGCGCTCCTTCAGACTCTTGATGGCGGCCGTCACCATCTCAGAGGTGCGCGGGTGCGCAGGCTTGGCGCGCGGCTTCTTCGCAGACGACGCAGACTTGGCCTTCTTCGTAGTGCCGGTGGCGGCGGGTGCCGCAGCAGTCTCGTTCGTAGCCGCCTGATCTGCCATTTCGACGACGCGCGTAACACACAGCGAGAGCGAGAGCGAGCGGGACGGACGGCAGGCACGCAAGCACAGCACAGCAGCAGAGCAGAGAATCACAAGGCCCAGCCAGTGTCGCGGGCGGGCGCGGACGGCCGAGAGAGCGGCCGCCACTCTGCGCGCCGCCGCGCCGCGCCTCCCGCGCTTGCTACCGCCCAACGTCCGACAGCCTGTGCGGAGCAGCCCCAAACCTGCGCCACAACCGCCCGCGCCTTTCAAACCACCGAGGATGGGGCTACACACAGCCACACCACAGTCGCCAACCAGTCGCCACGGCAGCGCCGCAAACCACGGCCAAACTGCAGCTACCGCGCGCTACAGCCTGGGTCGGCCCGCCGAGAATCGCCGCCCCCGCCCAAATGCCGCCCCCACAGCCCCAGCCGACGACCCGCCACAATGGCCAAACCTTCGGCAAAACTCCCACACCGTCGCCGCGGCAGCCCGGCCAGCGCGGCCGGCGCCACAGCCACACAAGCCGAGGCGTGCGGCGATGACGGCCGTGCAAACGCGCCTCCGCCGCCCCATCGCCTTCCGTCGCCCTCCCGCCGTTTCCCGATCGGCCCGCAGCCGTCGGGCCACATCGCGCGCCGTCCTCCTCCTCTCGCCCGCCAACATTCACAGCCGTTTCTCAACAATTGCCCGCCGCAAACGGACGCCGCCTGCGCAACAGGCGCCGCCGCCCCTCGCCGCTTCCGACCCAACCCCTCGACCGAGGCAAACCGCAATCCGAATCTACAGACCAACCCAATCTGCCGTCAAGCACACACGACAGCCGACCTTACACGTTACACGTTACGCGTTACACATTACGTTTACACGTCTACGTTAGGTTAGGTTAGGTGGACGTGGGTTAGGTTAAGGGGACTTGGGTTAGGTTAAGCGTCAAACTTAGGTTAAGCATTCAAACACGTCAGGCGTCAGAGGTTAGGTTAGGTTAGGTTAGGTTACGTTAGGTTACACGTTAGGTTAAGGGGTCAGTGCTAGGTTAAGAAGCGTCAAACGTAGGTTGAAAAAGCGTTCAAACGTGAGGCGTGAGCCGGACAGCTTACCTTACGTAGACGTTAGGGGCTCACAGGCTGAGCTCACCTCGCCACACCACAGGTTAGGTTCGGTTCGGTTCGCTCGGCTCAGCGTAAAGCGCCGAGGTCAGGGTTACGTTCGTTCACCTTCGGGCGCCACACTTTCGGTTGAAAGGTCGCGACGGGACGACGTCGGCAGGCACGCCGCAAACGAACAAAAACGTACAGACGACGTCGGAAACCGCCGACAGACGGGGGAGCAGCACGACCACGACCAGACACCGAGCGCGAACGAGACACACGCGAACCACCCCCACCGGCCAAAGGGCACCACACAACAACCCAGAGCACCACGTGTCGACACCAGAGCAACCCGCCGCTCACGCGACATGGCTGGCACCGAAGGGCAACCGCCCGCAACTGCGCTTTCCGCGCCGGCCCGGATGCACGTCGTGCTACAACAACACCACTACCGTACACAGCCGCTGTTCACAACATCACTATCAATGGCGCGCCCGCGGCTCGCCGCCGTCGCAGTCGCAGCCCCAACGCCAGCACTTTTGCACCACCATTCACACGCACCGCAACACAGCTCGCCGACACAGCCGAACAAAACAAACACCACACAACAACAGCAACAACGCCGCCGCCTCTACTTGTGCCGGCGACCCACCCCGCCGATGGCGCACCTTTCGCCAGCCGGCAATCGACACACACGCACCCACCCACCGGGGCCCAGTGCAAAAAAAAAAAAAAAAACACACACAAAAACAAAAAAACCAAACAACACAAACGACACGGGAAGCGCACACCGCCACTTCGCGCGCACGCCACCAACCAGTCGTCGTCTCAAAATAACAAACACAAACAAAATAAACTAACAACTAGGGCAACACAAAACAAAAACGCCTCGCACGAACCGCCCACAAAAAGGACAAGCACACGCACAGCCTCTGCTGACGACCACGACGCAGCGGCACGCTGCTCCTGTCCCGCGCCCCGCGCCCCACTCGATTCACAACTCACGCGACACCGTCAACGACGGGCTCGCTTCCCGCAACCTACCACCTTTCCGCCACGACGCACAGCCCCAGCCCCAGCCCCACCCGACGACGCCCGTGGCAACGACTGCACTTTCACCACCGCCTCCCCCTTCCCCCCCAAAACACACACACACACAGCCAGCCAAAAACGCACTCGCGACCCACACATGCACGTGCATCGGCACACGCCAACCAGTCAACGTCGACAACCACACGCAAGGCTCGAAACGAAACCGGCGTCCTTCCACGTTGCCATCAAGCTACGCGACACAAGACACAAGGAACCAACACAACAGCCGGCCCCACTAATTCCCACTCTCACGCCGCAAAAAGCACACCGAAACCGCCAAACGCACGCACATTCCCCTTCGCACTGACACCACCCACCGGCTCGCTACCACACACCTCTCGGCAGCCGTTTCACGCCAATTCGCCACACCGCCCACACAGTCGACAAGCGCCCGCCCTGTACGGCACACGCAACGACGCAGCGCAGCAAAGGGCGCCCGCAACACATACCTCTCCGCCGCCCGACGCGCCAACCGCCAGCCACTCGCAAATTGTGCACTGCCACCAGCCACACGTCCAACACGCCGCGCCGCCTCCGGCCACCCGCCAGGGGGCGCTCACGTCCGCGACAACAGCGCGGCCCGCCGGGCCGGGCCGAACCGAACCGAGCCGCCGCTGCTCTGCACTCGGCACGGCCACACCCTGCTGCAGACCGGGCTCGTCCCTCTGTACGCGTCTGCCTGCGCATCAACACAACACGACCTTTTTTTTTTTTTTTCTCTCTCTACCGCCATCCCTCCTTCTCGCGTTTTACTCGTTGTTGCAGCAGCGGCGCACACCTACACATCCACAGCCCCAGCCGAGCCGGCCTCACCTCAGGGCCCGCCGCCAGCGTCTCCTCCTCGGGCACAGGTGCGGTGCTGTGGCCGCCCATCCAACCGCATTGCTGGCCGTCCAGCCACCAGGCGTTCCCACTGCCGCGAGCCACGCCGCGCACCGACCCTGCTGCAGAAAACGAAGCATAGCCAGAGACCGACCGATACACAAAGCAAGCCGTCGCCTCGCCTCTTGTCCTTCCTGCCTTCCTTCCGCCCCCGCCCTTCTCACACCACCGCCTCTCCACTTTCGCCCCCCCCCCCTCCTTTTTTTTTTTTTTTTTTGTTTTCTTCTTTCTTTCTTTCTTTCTTTGGCCCTCTCTCCTTCCCGCCATGGCGGTTACGGCACCGCCTGCAGCGGCAGATTTTTTGCGCCCACACGCCTACTCCTACCACCATTAACCTTGCCCTGCCCTGCCCATCAACGTCGCAGTCGAACCGACGCTTGCCAACACACTGCCCACGTTCCTTTCTCTTTTCGGCCTACGCCCATTACGCGCCGCCGCCACAGCACCTTCCCTTCCCACAACACACCGACGTCATCACACGCACCCAAAACAGGGGCCACGACCGTGTTCCTCGCCCACTCCCATCCCGCACGGTACGCACATTCCCAACTACTACCGCGCACCCTCCCTTTCCAATCTGTGTGTCTCTGTGTCTGTGTCCTGTCCGCGCGTGACGCCTCTCAACATCCGCCGTCCCCCGTCCCGTTTTCGCCCCCATGCCGTCGTCGCGCCGCCTCCGCCCCTGTCCGCCCCGCACCACACCATACACCGCTGCTTGTCCCGGCCGTTGCCACCAAAGGCGCCGACCGCAAACGCGCCACGCCGCAGCCCCCGTGCGTCTCGCGCTCGCTTGCATCTCCGTGCCGACGCTGCCTCTCTTCCCGCTCGCACTCGACCTCGACAACACAGTCTTTGGCTCCGCCACTGCGTGTTCCGGTGGTACGCACGCTGCAACACGTATGTATTCATTACCAGAGCGATGGCGAGGCATGACAGCATCTCTGTCTGACCAGAGAGTTCTTTATCGCTGCTAGTCGGCGCTTGGACCGCGCCAGACGACAGTAGTGGCACGCACCGGGTCGCCAGGAACAGTTGTTATATATATATTGTAGCGCGAGTCGGGAGAGGTAGTAGTCGGTCGACAGTAGTAGCGGGTGGACGGTTGTACTGAGCGGGCGTCGGCGGCGTGCTCTGCTCGTCTCGCGACTCTGGTCACGGTTCGGGACGATGTATAGTATATTGTGTTATAATCAAAAGGTGGTGTGACGCTGCATTGCGCAAATCTGATAACGTATGTTCATTGTACTTCTTTTGTTCAACAACAAAAGCCCCACTATTACTTTTTTTCTAAAGTAACTTTTGTCTCTTAACGAAAAACATTCACTTTTTAAAGACTACTTCCTATGGCATTTCCCTCCAAGGAGTGCAATTAATTACCAGCCAGCACTCATTCATTGCACACAGCTGTGTAAGGGGTATCTACAATTGAGGAGCGGATATAAATGCAATTTTTTGTTTTTTTTTTTTTTTTGTGTGTGTGTTGTAACCTCCCAGCAAAATTTAAAATAATGGACAATGTTATTTACGGATGCTAATGGACATTGCGCTAATTGTAACCTCGCCCACAATGAGAGGTATTGAAAATGGCAACAAAAATGTGAAATTCGCAATCTGACTCAAATATAAAGTCTTCACACAACATTTACAAAAGTCCGTTCAGTGACAAGAAACTTCAATTAAACCGAAATATCGGTCTTTGGCCCTGTGCAAAACAATCAGAATTAAAGTCTTACCTCCGAATAAATGGATGTCACATATCTGCTCTTGTTGTTGCGCACCGCTTGGAGGAACTGCATTGCAAATAATAATATTCTCTTTTTTTTTGTGATTTTAGTGGAATTTTTCTTTTAAAGAAGTGGAGT
This sequence comes from Schistocerca piceifrons, assembly GCF_021461385.2. Classification (NCBI taxonomy): domain Eukaryota; kingdom Metazoa; phylum Arthropoda; class Insecta; order Orthoptera; family Acrididae; genus Schistocerca; species Schistocerca piceifrons. The sequence goes on along the minus strand of NW_025727105.1, from coordinate 49,506 downwards.
GAAATGGGAAGTGCAACGAAATCTTTAGTTCAATAAAAAATTAAATTTTTGAAAAAATGCTTTTGAAATAAAAATTATTATTGGGGGACTTGTTGGAGAATAGTTACAATAAATAAAATTTTTCATTATCTAATGATTATATTAATTAACAGTATACCTTATTCACCATCTTGACCAGTGTTGCCGACCGCCTACATCACACAACCGCACTCGGCTGCTACTACTGACCGACCGCTCTGCATGACGACTATTAGCGTACTGCACGCGACGACTACTGACAGAGTACAGCCCTCAACTACACAGAGCTACGGACTCGCAACGACTACTGACAGACTGACTGACTGACTGACTGACTGACTGAGAACCGCTCGCAACACTCGCGCAGTCCAGCGCAAACTCTCTGGTCACAGATGCTACAATGTCTCGCCATCGCTACTATGTTACATACGTGTTTCAGTGTCTTTTTCATTGGGGTAACGATCTTTGGCTCTTTTTATTCTGAATACAGGGCCAAAGGTCAACGCTGCTGCCCTTATACAATTTATCAGGTTTCATTATGTCTGTTGCAATGTTACATACGGTTCACTCTTTCATTAATATTATCGTTGGGTTTGTTTTGTAGGGACGTTAACATTCAGGCACATTTTTATTATCATCGGACTCTCTGCTATTTGTGCAGGGAGGTTATACCTGGGTCCATTTCCATTTACATTTTAATATTGATAGACTTTTTGTTTTCTTTTTTGTTTCTTGTTGTTTTTCCTTCTTTTTTTTGTTGTTTTTTTTTTTTTTTCTTTTGTTTTTCCCGCTCTCACCACCACCGCCGCATCACGCCTTCCGTTTTCTTGGTTTCTTTTCTGTTCTTCAACTGCTTCAACATCACCGCGCCCCATTTCCACACCACAGCCATCAGCCTCCAAGACGGGCGGGCGCAGTGTGCCATTTCCGGCGCACAAGCACACCCGTACGGTACTCTCCTCGCCCCCACGCCACCAACAACACAGCGACCACGCGGCTTTCAGGCACGGCACGGCACCGGCGAAATGCGCCGCCCCCGCCCCTCCGCGCATCCGTCCGTCTCGCCACGTTCACTGACAGCCGCGTCTGCGGCTACACCACGACAACCACAACACAACACCGCTCCCCTCCCTGGCAACTCACATTGTTTTTCTCCTCCTCTTTTGCACAAACCACAACGCCGAGCACAGGCGCAAGCCACCCACACCGCGCCCCTCCCCGTCCCGTCTTTGGCCGCCGCTCCTCGTTTCCTCGTTTGCCCCCTCCCATCTCCCGAAATGCCATGCCAGCAGCGTTACGCATGCCCCTCCCCTGTCCACACAACACTACCGCCTAACGAACAGCCTTTTCCGGGCCACATCCAGGGCACGCCCACCTCCAAACACTGCCAATTCACGGACGCACACACACACACACACACACACACACACTCACTTTCTCGACACCTTTCTGTACGGAGGGTGCGTCATCTCGACCGTGACAGAGTGACGGCAACTATCGACGATCCATTTCCCCCCACTGGTAAAACATGTCCACTAACACCTACATACATCATTCAAGTACACAGACAATAGCATACACACAATGGGAGGGCACACGAACATGGACGGCACGGCACTGTCATACACTCTTCCTCAGAACCATATCAACAAACGTTTCGTACATCCGGGAAAGCGAAAGCGAAAGCGAAAGCAAAAGCAAAGGCAAAGCCCAATGCAGCCGTCAAAGGTAACGTTCACCACGGCAGACACTTGCAGCCGCGCCGCCGTTAAACGCATTTCAGTGCGGCTCCAATACGCCTCCGACACGGGAACGTACGTTCCGTTGCTCTACGAATGCGTTTCTCCCCTTTTTCCCTTCCTCTCTCTTTTGCCCCCCCTCCTTGCACTCTTGCCTCATTCCTCACGTTCTGCCCAGACATTCGACCGATCAAAGTCAACCTCTCGTTACCGTTCTCAGCGCGACGGTGTACAACAGTATGACGGGTGTGCCCAAGACTTCGGTTCAGTTGCGTGACGCCGGTCTATCGCGCCGATCGACAGTTACTCAGGGGGCGACGGATCGGACCACGTCACCGACACACAAAACACTTTCAAACAAACAAATACATACCGGATGGACACAGACAAACACGTGTACAGACATTCGCCAAACAAACGACCGCCGCCGCCGCCGCCGCCGTCGTCGTCTAGCGTGCATCTTGAATGACGACATCGGTGTGCGTGCGTCGTACGCAATCAGTCAGACACGGCTATCAAACATCAGAGTCGAATGGTACATCATCGTGCGTGTCGCCGTACACGTACAGTACAATACAACAACAATGCGTCTTAATGGCACGTTCATTTCAACGTCACTCACACACCTCCACGCTGCAGTTACGTCGCACCATTGTCAAACTCGGCGTACAGCAAAGGGAATAGTGGGCGGCAAAAAAAACCAAACAAAAACATTTCACATTTCACCCTCGCCATGTATGATGTGCAAAAAAACAAACCCGCAAACGGCCGTCGTTACGGTGACACAAAAGTCGCCGATCACACTGTCCCCCCTCGCAGACGGGTAACACACACACACCAACAACACCAATGGGTCAAAAACCACGCCAACGAGGCGTGCCACCATTCCACGCCACGGCGACCAACCTCGTGGCCGTACCCCGCGCAACACGCTTTGACGCGCCCCCCCCCCCACCCACAATCAAAATGCACACATACATCACAGCCGTCCACACAAACAACAACAACAATTCCGCCCTTCCCGCAAAAGGCAAGTTGGTGGCCCTGAAAAGGGCCGTTTTGCCGCTCTCGCAACGGAGGAGCCTTCTCTCTCCATCCTTCCTTCCATTCCAGAGCCACCTCCTTACTTGGAGCTCGTGTACTTGGTCACCGCCTTCGTGCCCTCGCTCACGGCGTGCTTGGCCAGCTCGCCAGGCAGCAACAGCCGCACAGCGGTCTGGATCTCGCGGGACGTGATGGTCGAGCGCTTGTTGTAGTGCGCCAGGCGAGAAGCCTCGGCCGCAATGCGCTCGAAAATGTCGTTCACGAAGCTGTTCATGATGCTCATCGCCTTCGACGAGATGCCCGTGTCAGGGTGCACCTGCTTCAGCACCTTGTAGATGTAGATGGCATAGCTCTCCTTCCTCTTGCGCTTCTTCTTCTTGTCGCCCTTCGAAATGTTCTTCTGCGCCTTGCCAGCCTTCTTGGCGGCCTTCCCGCTAGTCTTGGGCGGCATCTCGAACCAACGTACGGCAGCAGCAACACCAGTAGCAAGCGCTCCGCTCTAGTCAGCGTCTCCCCACACAGTGGCACCCGCCGCCAGCCGCCGCCGCACCTTTACCAGCTCGCCCTGTTGCGGCCGCCGACCAATGGGGCGCGCGCGCAACCGGCCGCCGCACCCGAGCCCATAAAGCACCCCCACCCCGGCTGCGCCGGCACGCACTCCGCTGCTCGACTCGCTGCCGCTCGCACCGGTCGTTTTCGTTTCCGTTTCGTGTGCACCGTCGCTAGCCCATCGCCATGTCCGGACGCGGAAAGGGAGGCAAAGTCAAGGGCAAGTCAAAGTCCCGCTCAAGCAGGGCTGGGCTCCAGTTCCCGGTCGGCAGAATCCACCGCCTCCTGCGCAAGGGAAACTACGCAGAGCGCGTCGGCGCCGGGGCGCCCGTCTACCTCGCCGCCGTCATGGAGTACCTCGCGGCTGAGGTGCTCGAGCTGGCCGGAAACGCGGCCCGCGACAACAAGAAGACGCGCATCATCCCGCGCCACCTGCAGCTTGCCATCCGCAACGACGAGGAGCTCAACAAGCTCCTGTCGGGCGTCACCATCGCACAGGGTGGTGTCCTGCCCAACATCCAGGCCGTCCTGCTGCCAAAGAAGACCGAGAAGAAGGCCTAAAGGAGGCCAGGCAATCGCAGCGCCGCGTGCTCCCCTGCACGCAACGCGCTTTGCCGGCTCGGCCCACAACAATCGGCCCTTTTCAGGGCCACCACACACACCTACGTCCAAAGCAAAATTTCAGTCGTCCTCGCCGCACCTTGTTTTGTTTTAACTTTGCACAGCCGCCGCCGGCGCACGTCCGCCATCTTGTCGTCCACACAGCCCGTGTGGCCCAACACACACACACACACACATTTTGCACGGTCGCAGTCGCCTTCCAAACCGACAACGGCAGCAATAATGACCATTGTTACAGGGAGGCGTGTCGACACACCGCCCTCCACTCCCGCGCGCAACGGCCGTCGACACGAACGAAACAGCTGATCCGGCCGCCTATGCCCACACGCCTTGCCTCGGAAACCCCAACGCCGCCGCAAACAAACACACAGAGACAAACCACGCAAGCAAATAATCACCGCCTCTCGCACAACAACACACAGCCCGCCATCTCCGTCGCGATCGATACAAAGACACACAATAACAAACACACAAACGAAGCAGCTCCACACACAGCCAGCCACATGACACGTTTCCTTTCCTTCTCCCCTCCCAGTCACATCACGTCGCTCAAACGGAAACAAACAAACAAACAAACAACACAGCGCACACACGCAGCAACAACACAGACTCTTTCGCACTTTTCAACTTCCGAACAGTGTGGTGGCCCTGAAAAGGGCCGTTTTCTAGTCTCTCCCACCCACAAGCACGGCCGCGGGAAGGCCAGCGCCCGCTGCGACGCAGCCTAACCGCCGAAACCGTACAGGGTGCGCCCCTGCCTCTTCAGGGCGTACACCACGTCCATGGCCGTCACAGTCTTGCGCTTGGCGTGCTCAGTGTACGTCACCGCGTCGCGGATCACGTTCTCCAGGAACACCTTCAGCACCCCGCGGGTCTCCTCGTAGATCAGACCAGAGATGCGCTTCACGCCGCCCCTGCGAGCCAGGCGGCGGATGGCGGGCTTCGTGATGCCCTGGATGTTGTCGCGCAACACCTTGCGGTGCCGCTTGGCGCCACCCTTGCCGAGCCCCTTTCCTCCCTTGCCGCGGCCTGTCATCCTTCCTTCCTCGGGCAAAGCAACAACGTGCACAAACAGCAGCTGCAGCGGCTGGCGAGTCGGCTACGGTCTGCGCCCAGCGCGCCCGCCGCCCCCCTATATAGACTCTGGCCCGCCCTCCCCCCACCACGCGCAACCGAGGGCATATAAGCGCAGCACGGAGGCGCGCGGGCCCGTTGTCAAGGCAGCACCGGACGCCGCGCCGCACCTAACCTCCACGCACGCCGCTCCGCTACCGCCAACGCTACCGCCATGGCCCGCACAAAGCAAACGGCCCGCAAGTCCACCGGCGGAAAGGCGCCGCGCAAACAGCTCGCCACCAAGGCGGCGAGGAAGAGCGCGCCCGCCACCGGAGGCGTCAAGAAGCCCCACCGCTACAGGCCGGGCACCGTCGCCCTGCGAGAAATCAGGCGCTACCAGAAGAGCACAGAGCTGCTCATCCGCAAGCTGCCATTCCAGCGCCTAGTGCGCGAGATCGCCCAGGACTTCAAGACCGACCTGCGCTTCCAGAGCTCCGCAGTCATGGCCCTGCAGGAGGCCAGCGAGGCCTACCTCGTCGGCCTCTTCGAAGACACCAACCTGTGCGCAATCCACGCCAAGCGCGTCACCATCATGCCCAAGGACATCCAGCTCGCGCGCCGCATCCGCGGCGAGCGCGCCTAAACCGCGCCGCGGCACCGCACCGCACAAACAAAAACGGCCCTTTTCAGGGCCACTAACATCTCTCCGTCGCGAGCAAACTTTGTCGGTCGCCTGCCTCTCGCCCCGCAACCCAAAAACAAAAACCACCACTTCCCGTCCGTCCGCCACACCCGCTCACTCTGCCTGCCTGCTAGCAGCGCGCAACAATCACACATCATCCCTCCCCGGCGCTCAAAGCGCACAATGCCCAACGGCCGACGTCACACCGCACGGGTGGCTGGCCGGCCGCCGCTTTCGTTTCGAAAACAAAAAAACCCGCACTCCACTCCGACGGCCAACGGCCAGGCAGGCGCGCTCGCTCGCTCTACACGCCACCGAAATCCCCGCCGACTCCTTCCGCATCTCAACGTGCCCCCCGTTGCAAAACATAACACACACACACACACAAAGGAACAAAACAAAACAAAGACCAGACACGACTCGACAAGACAGACATCCGAGAAGAACGAACGCAGGCAAGCCAACCAACGTATTCAAACAAAACAACGTGACAGAAAACCAACCGTCGGCCGCCGCCACAAACACGGCGACAATCAACCACGACAACAACAACAACAACAACAACAACAACACCGCTTACCGCTACCGCCGCCCACACCCGCCACCGACCCCCGCAATCCAACCACCACGGCACGCAAACAGCATCCCCACGGGCATACAGAAACGCCAGACAGACAGACACCCACACCAAACGCAACACGACAATCAAAACCTTCCCCGACGTGCTTTGATGGCCCTGAGAAGGGCCGTTTTGGGCCGCGCGTCTCTTGCGCGCCACTAGACGACGACGGGGGGTGGGGACGACGGAGTCAAGCGCCAAACCCTTCCATTCCCATCTCTTTCTCCTCTACTCTACTTCTTCTTCTTGGGCGAAGCCTTCGCCTTAGACGGCGTCGTCGCCTTCTTCGGGCGCGGCGCCTTCGGCTTCTTCGTCGGAACCTTGGCGGCCTTCTTCGCCTTCGACGGCGACTTGGCCTTGGCCGGCTTGGCCGCAGCCGCCTTCTTCGCACCCGCGGGAGCGGCCGACGCCGCAGACGCCTTCTTGGCGGCGCCCGCCTTCCGACCGGTCGCCGCCTTCACGCCACCAGCCTTCTTTGCGCCGGCCGCACGGGCGCCCTTCTTCTCCTTGCTGGCCGGAGCGGCGCGCTTCTTCTTGGCACCGCCAGCACGAGCCTTGCCGCCCTCGGCCGCCCCCCCGCCGCCGGCGCCGGCAAGCTTGAACGAGCCGGACGCGCCCTTCCCCTTCGTCTGCACCAGCTCGCCCGCCACGACGGCCGACTTGAGGTACTTCTTGATAAACGGCGCCAGCTTCTCCGCGTCCAGCTTGTAGTGCGCGGCTATGTACTTCTTGATCGCCTGCAGCGACGACCCGCCGCGCTCCTTCAGACTCTTGATGGCGGCCGTCACCATCTCAGAGGTGCGCGGGTGCGCAGGCTTGGCGCGCGGCTTCTTCGCAGACGACGCAGACTTGGCCTTCTTCGTAGTGCCGGTGGCGGCGGGTGCCGCAGCAGTCTCGTTCGTAGCCGCCTGATCTGCCATTTCGACGACGCGCGTAACACACAGCGAGAGCGAGAGCGAGCGGGACGGACGGCAGGCACGCAAGCACAGCACAGCAGCAGAGCAGAGAATCACAAGGCCCAGCCAGTGTCGCGGGCGGGCGCGGACGGCCGAGAGAGCGGCCGCCACTCTGCGCGCCGCCGCGCCGCGCCTCCCGCGCTTGCTACCGCCCAACGTCCGACAGCCTGTGCGGAGCAGCCCCAAACCTGCGCCACAACCGCCCGCGCCTTTCAAACCACCGAGGATGGGGCTACACACAGCCACACCACAGTCGCCAACCAGTCGCCACGGCAGCGCCGCAAACCACGGCCAAACTGCAGCTACCGCGCGCTACAGCCTGGGTCGGCCCGCCGAGAATCGCCGCCCCCGCCCAAATGCCGCCCCCACAGCCCCAGCCGACGACCCGCCACAATGGCCAAACCTTCGGCAAAACTCCCACACCGTCGCCGCGGCAGCCCGGCCAGCGCGGCCGGCGCCACAGCCACACAAGCCGAGGCGTGCGGCGATGACGGCCGTGCAAACGCGCCTCCGCCGCCCCATCGCCTTCCGTCGCCCTCCCGCCGTTTCCCGATCGGCCCGCAGCCGTCGGGCCACATCGCGCGCCGTCCTCCTCCTCTCGCCCGCCAACATTCACAGCCGTTTCTCAACAATTGCCCGCCGCAAACGGACGCCGCCTGCGCAACAGGCGCCGCCGCCCCTCGCCGCTTCCGACCCAACCCCTCGACCGAGGCAAACCGCAATCCGAATCTACAGACCAACCCAATCTGCCGTCAAGCACACACGACAGCCGACCTTACACGTTACACGTTACGCGTTACACATTACGTTTACACGTCTACGTTAGGTTAGGTTAGGTGGACGTGGGTTAGGTTAAGGGGACTTGGGTTAGGTTAAGCGTCAAACTTAGGTTAAGCATTCAAACACGTCAGGCGTCAGAGGTTAGGTTAGGTTAGGTTAGGTTACGTTAGGTTACACGTTAGGTTAAGGGGTCAGTGCTAGGTTAAGAAGCGTCAAACGTAGGTTGAAAAAGCGTTCAAACGTGAGGCGTGAGCCGGACAGCTTACCTTACGTAGACGTTAGGGGCTCACAGGCTGAGCTCACCTCGCCACACCACAGGTTAGGTTCGGTTCGGTTCGCTCGGCTCAGCGTAAAGCGCCGAGGTCAGGGTTACGTTCGTTCACCTTCGGGCGCCACACTTTCGGTTGAAAGGTCGCGACGGGACGACGTCGGCAGGCACGCCGCAAACGAACAAAAACGTACAGACGACGTCGGAAACCGCCGACAGACGGGGGAGCAGCACGACCACGACCAGACACCGAGCGCGAACGAGACACACGCGAACCACCCCCACCGGCCAAAGGGCACCACACAACAACCCAGAGCACCACGTGTCGACACCAGAGCAACCCGCCGCTCACGCGACATGGCTGGCACCGAAGGGCAACCGCCCGCAACTGCGCTTTCCGCGCCGGCCCGGATGCACGTCGTGCTACAACAACACCACTACCGTACACAGCCGCTGTTCACAACATCACTATCAATGGCGCGCCCGCGGCTCGCCGCCGTCGCAGTCGCAGCCCCAACGCCAGCACTTTTGCACCACCATTCACACGCACCGCAACACAGCTCGCCGACACAGCCGAACAAAACAAACACCACACAACAACAGCAACAACGCCGCCGCCTCTACTTGTGCCGGCGACCCACCCCGCCGATGGCGCACCTTTCGCCAGCCGGCAATCGACACACACGCACCCACCCACCGGGGCCCAGTGCAAAAAAAAAAAAAAAAACACACACAAAAACAAAAAAACCAAACAACACAAACGACACGGGAAGCGCACACCGCCACTTCGCGCGCACGCCACCAACCAGTCGTCGTCTCAAAATAACAAACACAAACAAAATAAACTAACAACTAGGGCAACACAAAACAAAAACGCCTCGCACGAACCGCCCACAAAAAGGACAAGCACACGCACAGCCTCTGCTGACGACCACGACGCAGCGGCACGCTGCTCCTGTCCCGCGCCCCGCGCCCCACTCGATTCACAACTCACGCGACACCGTCAACGACGGGCTCGCTTCCCGCAACCTACCACCTTTCCGCCACGACGCACAGCCCCAGCCCCAGCCCCACCCGACGACGCCCGTGGCAACGACTGCACTTTCACCACCGCCTCCCCCTTCCCCCCCAAAACACACACACACACAGCCAGCCAAAAACGCACTCGCGACCCACACATGCACGTGCATCGGCACACGCCAACCAGTCAACGTCGACAACCACACGCAAGGCTCGAAACGAAACCGGCGTCCTTCCACGTTGCCATCAAGCTACGCGACACAAGACACAAGGAACCAACACAACAGCCGGCCCCACTAATTCCCACTCTCACGCCGCAAAAAGCACACCGAAACCGCCAAACGCACGCACATTCCCCTTCGCACTGACACCACCCACCGGCTCGCTACCACACACCTCTCGGCAGCCGTTTCACGCCAATTCGCCACACCGCCCACACAGTCGACAAGCGCCCGCCCTGTACGGCACACGCAACGACGCAGCGCAGCAAAGGGCGCCCGCAACACATACCTCTCCGCCGCCCGACGCGCCAACCGCCAGCCACTCGCAAATTGTGCACTGCCACCAGCCACACGTCCAACACGCCGCGCCGCCTCCGGCCACCCGCCAGGGGGCGCTCACGTCCGCGACAACAGCGCGGCCCGCCGGGCCGGGCCGAACCGAACCGAGCCGCCGCTGCTCTGCACTCGGCACGGCCACACCCTGCTGCAGACCGGGCTCGTCCCTCTGTACGCGTCTGCCTGCGCATCAACACAACACGACCTTTTTTTTTTTTTTTCTCTCTCTACCGCCATCCCTCCTTCTCGCGTTTTACTCGTTGTTGCAGCAGCGGCGCACACCTACACATCCACAGCCCCAGCCGAGCCGGCCTCACCTCAGGGCCCGCCGCCAGCGTCTCCTCCTCGGGCACAGGTGCGGTGCTGTGGCCGCCCATCCAACCGCATTGCTGGCCGTCCAGCCACCAGGCGTTCCCACTGCCGCGAGCCACGCCGCGCACCGACCCTGCTGCAGAAAACGAAGCATAGCCAGAGACCGACCGATACACAAAGCAAGCCGTCGCCTCGCCTCTTGTCCTTCCTGCCTTCCTTCCGCCCCCGCCCTTCTCACACCACCGCCTCTCCACTTTCGCCCCCCCCCCCTCCTTTTTTTTTTTTTTTTTTGTTTTCTTCTTTCTTTCTTTCTTTCTTTGGCCCTCTCTCCTTCCCGCCATGGCGGTTACGGCACCGCCTGCAGCGGCAGATTTTTTGCGCCCACACGCCTACTCCTACCACCATTAACCTTGCCCTGCCCTGCCCATCAACGTCGCAGTCGAACCGACGCTTGCCAACACACTGCCCACGTTCCTTTCTCTTTTCGGCCTACGCCCATTACGCGCCGCCGCCACAGCACCTTCCCTTCCCACAACACACCGACGTCATCACACGCACCCAAAACAGGGGCCACGACCGTGTTCCTCGCCCACTCCCATCCCGCACGGTACGCACATTCCCAACTACTACCGCGCACCCTCCCTTTCCAATCTGTGTGTCTCTGTGTCTGTGTCCTGTCCGCGCGTGACGCCTCTCAACATCCGCCGTCCCCCGTCCCGTTTTCGCCCCCATGCCGTCGTCGCGCCGCCTCCGCCCCTGTCCGCCCCGCACCACACCATACACCGCTGCTTGTCCCGGCCGTTGCCACCAAAGGCGCCGACCGCAAACGCGCCACGCCGCAGCCCCCGTGCGTCTCGCGCTCGCTTGCATCTCCGTGCCGACGCTGCCTCTCTTCCCGCTCGCACTCGACCTCGACAACACAGTCTTTGGCTCCGCCACTGCGTGTTCCGGTGGTACGCACGCTGCAACACGTATGTATTCATTACCAGAGCGATGGCGAGGCATGACAGCATCTCTGTCTGACCAGAGAGTTCTTTATCGCTGCTAGTCGGCGCTTGGACCGCGCCAGACGACAGTAGTGGCACGCACCGGGTCGCCAGGAACAGTTGTTATATATATATTGTAGCGCGAGTCGGGAGAGGTAGTAGTCGGTCGACAGTAGTAGCGGGTGGACGGTTGTACTGAGCGGGCGTCGGCGGCGTGCTCTGCTCGTCTCGCGACTCTGGTCACGGTTCGGGACGATGTATAGTATATTGTGTTATAATCAAAAGGTGGTGTGACGCTGCATTGCGCAAATCTGATAACGTATGTTCATTGTACTTCTTTTGTTCAACAACAAAAGCCCCACTATTACTTTTTTTCTAAAGTAACTTTTGTCTCTTAACGAAAAACATTCACTTTTTAAAGACTACTTCCTATGGCATTTCCCTCCAAGGAGTGCAATTAATTACCAGCCAGCACTCATTCATTGCACACAGCTGTGTAAGGGGTATCTACAATTGAGGAGCGGATATAAATGCAATTTTTTGTTTTTTTTTTTTTTTGTGTGTGTGTTGTAACCTCCCAGCAAAATTTAAAATAATGGACAATGTTATTTACGGATGCTAATGGACATTGCGCTAATTGTAACCTCGCCCACAATGAGAGGTATTGAAAATGGCAACAAAAATGTGAAATTCGCAATCTGACTCAAATATAAAGTCTTCACACAACATTTACAAAAGTCCGTTCAGTGACAAGAAACTTCAATTAAACCGAAATATCGGTCTTTGGCCCTGTGCAAAACAATCAGAATTAAAGTCTTACCTCCGAATAAATGGATGTCACATATCTGCTCTTGTTGTTGCGCACCGCTTGGAGGAACTGCATTGCAAATAATAATATTCTCTTTTTTTTTGTGATTTTAGTGGAATTTTTCTTTTAAAGAAGTGGAGTGAAATGGGAAGTGCAACGAAATCTTTAGTTCAATAAAAAATTAAATTTTTGAAAAAATGCTTTTGAAATAAAAATTATTATTGGGGGACTTGTTGGAGAATAGTTACAATAAATAAAATTTTTCATTATCTAATGATTATATTAATTAACAGTATACCTTATTCACCATCTTGACCAGTGTTGCCGACCGCCTACATCACACAACCGCACTCGGCTGCTACTACTGACCGACCGCTCTGCATGACGACTATTAGCGTACTGCACGCGACGACTACTGACAGAGTACAGCCCTCAACTACACAGAGCTACGGACTCGCAACGACTACTGACAGACTGACTGACTGACTGACTGACTGACTGAGAACCGCTCGCAACACTCGCGCAGTCCAGCGCAAACTCTCTGGTCACAGATGCTACAATGTCTCGCCATCGCTACTATGTTACATACGTGTTTCAGTGTCTTTTTCATTGGGGTAACGATCTTTGGCTCTTTTTATTCTGAATACAGGGCCAAAGGTCAACGCTGCTGCCCTTATACAATTTATCAGGTTTCATTATGTCTGTTGCAATGTTACATACGGTTCACTCTTTCATTAATATTATCGTTGGGTTTGTTTTGTAGGGACGTTAACATTCAGGCACATTTTTATTATCATCGGACTCTCTGCTATTTGTGCAGGGAGGTTATACCTGGGTCCATTTCCATTTACATTTTAATATTGATAGACTTTTTGTTTTCTTTTTTGTTTCTTGTTGTTTTTCCTTCTTTTTTTTGTTGTTTTTTTTTTTTTTCTTTTGTTTTTCCCGCTCTCACCACCACCGCCGCATCACGCCTTCCGTTTTCTTGGTTTCTTTTCTGTTCTTCAACTGCTTCAACATCACCGCGCCCCATTTCCACACCACAGCCATCAGCCTCCAAGACGGGCGGGCGCAGTGTGCCATTTCCGGCGCACAAGCACACCCGTACGGTACTCTCCTCGCCCCCACGCCACCAACAACACAGCGACCACGCGGCTTTCAGGCACGGCACGGCACCGGCGAAATGCGCCGCCCCCGCCCCTCCGCGCATCCGTCCGTCTCGCCACGTTCACTGACAGCCGCGTCTGCGGCTACACCACGACAACCACAACACAACACCGCTCCCCTCCCTGGCAACTCACATTGTTTTTCTCCTCCTCTTTTGCACAAACCACAACGCCGAGCACAGGCGCAAGCCACCCACACCGCGCCCCTCCCCGTCCCGTCTTTGGCCGCCGCTCCTCGTTTCCTCGTTTGCCCCCTCCCATCTCCCGAAATGCCATGCCAGCAGCGTTACGCATGCCCCTCCCCTGTCCACACAACACTACCGCCTAACGAACAGCCTTTTCCGGGCCACATCCAGGGCACGCCCACCTCCAAACACTGCCAATTCACGGACGCACACACACACACACACACACACACACACACTCACTTTCTCGACACCTTTCTGTACGGAGGGTGCGTCATCTCGACCGTGACAGAGTGACGGCAACTATCGACGATCCATTTCCCCCCACTGGTAAAACATGTCCACTAACACCTACATACATCATTCAAGTACACAGACAATAGCATACACACAATGGGAGGGCACACGAACATGGACGGCACGGCACTGTCATACACTCTTCCTCAGAACCATATCAACAAACGTTACGTACATCCGGGAAAGCGAAAGCGAAAGCGAAAGCAAAAGCAAAGGCAAAGCCCAATGCAGCCGTCAAAGGTAACGTTCACCACGGCAGACACTTGCAGCCGCGCCGCCGTTAAACGCATTTCAGTGCGGCTCCAATACGCCTCCGACACGGGAACGTACGTTCCGTTGCTCTACGAATGCGTTTCTCCCCTTTTTCCCTTCCTCTCTCTTTTGCCCCCCCTCCTTGCACTCTTGCCTCATTCCTCACGTTCTGCCCAGACATTCGACCGATCAAAGTCAACCTCTCGTTACCGTTCTCAGCGCGACGGTGTACAACAGTATGACGGGTGTGCCCAAGACTTCGGTTCAGTTGCGTGACGCCGGTCTATCGCGCCGATCGACAGTTACTCAGGGGGCGACGGATCGGACCACGTCACCGACACACAAAACACTTTCAAACAAACAAATACATACCGGATGGACACAGACAAACACGTGTACAGACATTCGCCAAACAAACGACCGCCGCCGCCGCCGCCGCCGTCGTCGTCTAGCGTGCATCTTGAATGACGACATCGGTGTGCGTGCGTCGTACGCAATCAGTCAGACACGGCTATCAAACATCAGAGTCGAATGGTACATCATCGTGCGTGTCGCCGTACACGTACAGTACAATACAACAACAATGCGTCTTAATGGCACGTTCATTTCAACGTCACTCACACACCTCCACGCTGCAGTTACGTCGCACCATTGTCAAACTCGGCGTACAGCAAAGGGAATAGTGGGCGGCAAAAAAAACCAAACAAAAACATTTCACATTTCACCCTCGCCATGTATGATGTGCAAAAAAACAAACCCGCAAACGGCCGTCGTTACGGTGACACAAAAGTCGCCGATCACACTGTCCCCCCTCGCAGACGGGTAACACACACACACCAACAACACCAATGGGTCAAAAACCACGCCAACGAGGCGTGCCACCATTCCACGCCACGGCGACCAACCTCGTGGCCGTACCCCGCGCAACACGCTTTGACGCGCCCCCCCCCCACCCACAATCAAAATGCACACATACATCACAGCCGTCCACACAAACAACAACAACAATTCCGCCCTTCCCGCAAAAGGCAAGTTGGTGGCCCTGAAAAGGGCCGTTTTGCCGCTCTCGCAACGGAGGAGCCTTCTCTCTCCATCCTTCCTTCCATTCCAGAGCCACCTCCTTACTTGGAGCTCGTGTACTTGGTCACCGCCTTCGTGCCCTCGCTCACGGCGTGCTTGGCCAGCTCGCCAGGCAGCAACAGCCGCACAGCGGTCTGGATCTCGCGGGACGTGATGGTCGAGCGCTTGTTGTAGTGCGCCAGGCGAGAAGCCTCGGCCGCAATGCGCTCGAAAATGTCGTTCACGAAGCTGTTCATGATGCTCATCGCCTTCGACGAGATGCCCGTGTCAGGGTGCACCTGCTTCAGCACCTTGTAGATGTAGATGGCATAGCTCTCCTTCCTCTTGCGCTTCTTCTTCTTGTCGCCCTTCGAAATGTTCTTCTGCGCCTTGCCAGCCTTCTTGGCGGCCTTCCCGCTAGTCTTGGGCGGCATCTCGAACCAACGTACGGCAGCAGCAACACCAGTAGCAAGCGCTCCGCTCTAGTCAGCGTCTCCCCACACAGTGGCACCCGCCGACCTGATATGTTTGGGGTATTCTCCCCCTTTGTTAATTGAAGTACCGGCATCCTATTGATGCCCTGACTTTCGAGATGGTACCTTTAGGTTAAGATTGGCTTTTTTGTCTGTATTTGTTTGGGGGTGTTCCCCGGGTATATGAACTGTGTTTGATTAATGATGGTTATGATATGAGTGGATGAAAGTCAGTGTAGCTCGTCATCTGAACTGACGGTGAATGGTAGTGATGGGAGTTCTGTGTGTAGGGAGAATATCTGGTCCCAGGGATCTAATGAGGGGGAAAGGTGAAGAATGAGATGTTTCATAGAATTTCGTTGACTTGATTTTTATGAGATGGTTAAATGTTGGTTGACCTAGCATACCTCTAATTTCCTCGTTACTGGAGAACCAGGGGGCATCTGTGATTATTCTAAACGTCTTATTTTGTATCACTTCTAGTGAGGCCAGGTGTGTGTTTGCCGCCATGCTCCACACCTCCGATCCATAAAGAATAACTGGCAAAATTATTGTTTTCCATATTCGGAGCTTCGCCTCTGTTGATAAGCCCCTGCCCTTAAGAAGGGGATACAGTTGGTAGAGCCGGGCGGAACCTTTGTTTTTGGCCTCTGTTATATGCTGTTTGAACGTGAGATTTTTGTCTATGTTCAGTCCCAGGTATTTTATAACTTTTCTCCATGGGAGTTGTTGTCCATTGTGGTTGAGATTTCTGATGGGTCTTGTTATTTTGTGTGTGAAAATTATGGCTTGGCACTTGTCCGGATTTACTTTTACTTTCCACAAGTTACACCAGTGGTCGACTTTGTTGAGGTGCCGCTGGAGGCTACACGTTATACGATTTATGTTACGCCCGCTGTGGTATAGCGCTGTGTCATCAGCGTAGAGCGCTATGTTCCCACCCGGCTCTTTTGGGATATCATTTGTGAACACAAGATAGAGGAGGGGGCCAAGCACAGATCCCTGTGGGACACCTGCTTCTATATTAGTTATTGGACTTTTCGCTCCATCAACTGAAGCAAAGAACCTCCTGTCTGTCAAAAATGAGTGAATCATTTTTAACAGGTGATTGGGGCAATTTAGCTTCGACAGCTTGTAGAGTAGGCCGTCATGCCAGACACGGTCAAACGCCTTCTCTATGTCGAGGAATATGGCTGCTGTGCTGTCTCCATGTTGTTTCTCGGCACAGATGTGCTCCACCAGGCGGATGGCTTGCTGGGTGGTGCTATGGCCAGCACGAAAACCGAATTGTTCCGGGGTAAGGATAGTGTTATCGTTTAGGAATTTAAGTAGGGCGTTTAGGATGAGGATTTCGAGAAGTTTTGATAAGTGATTTAATAGCGAGATAGGACGATAGTTTTGTGGGAATAGATGGTCTTTATTGGGTTTGGGGATTGAGATGATCTTGGCAACCTTCCAGGCTGAAGGGAAATATTGTAGTTTGAGACAGTGGTTGAGGATATTTGATAGATGGGAAATGGCAGGTGGTGGAAGGTGTTTAAGAAGTGGGGGTTTTATAAGGTCAGGACCAGGGGCCTTTGCATTGCCGATCCGCCTGATGTAAGCTGTTATTTCGCGTTCAGTTGTGTCTGCGAAGGTGGTGTTAATCCTCTCATTGAGTTTTCGTGCGAGGTGCCTCTCGATTCTCCTCTCTAGCCTCTCTGCTTCTCCCTCGTCGTTCTCTACTATGTTTTCTTGGAACTGGAGTTCGTAGGTGTCTGACATGGCGGCCGCCTTATCTGCAGGGGTGTAAACCAGCCCCTGTTGCCCATGCAGTGGTCTTGTGGCTGTCTGGGGTTGCCGCCTAGCCTTTATGATTCTCCAGAATTGTTCAGGGTTTGATTCGGCTGCCTGCAAGCTCTGTTGGTACCTGCTGCACCGGAGCATATGCAGTCTGGTTTTGATTTCACGGGCCATTTGGTCCATTATCCTCCTATCTTGAGGGTAACGGTATGTTTGCCATCGCTTCCTGGTCCGGTTTTTGTCTGTTATCAATTGGGCTAGGTCTGGTGGTAAGTTGGTCCTGCCCCTATTTTGTGTGAGTTTGATAGTTGTGACTTGGGCACAGCTTTTGATGATGTTGGTAAAGTCTGCTGCGGCTTTGTCTATGTCTTCTGTCGATGCATATTCCGGTGCTGGGTCTGGTATGTGATGTGCCACTAGTTCTTTATATCGTACCCAGTTTGTGTGGTACGTAGTGTGGATGCTTTCTGTTGGTATGATGTGATCATTTTCGAATCTTAAGATGACTGGGTTATGGTCAGAGTTCAGCGTGTTTATGACTTCTGTGCTTGTGCCCAGGTCAATATTTTTTAGTAAGAATATGTCCAGCTTGTCTGGCAGATGGCGTGAGTTGTACGGGAAGTGGGTGGGTTCATCTGGGGCTACCACTTGGACTGCTGGGTGGGTATCCAGGTATCTCAGCAGCTGGTTCCCACTTGTATTTCCAGTGCGGCAACCCCATGCCCTGTGCTTGGCATTCAGGTCCCCCCCTACTATGGTCCTGTTGTTCACATTTAGCAAGCTGTCGAGGTCACTGTGATGGAAGCGTTCGTTTGGAGGGTGGTAGGTTGCCACCAGGACAGTTGGGTGCTGGTTTAACATGATTTCTATTGCAGTTGCCTCTGTGTTGATTAGAGGTGGGATGGTGACTTGTCGGTGGCATATCCGGTGTTTTATGAGGACTCCAGTTCCGCCACCTGGTCTGTTAGGACGGTCAGTCCGGATTAGAATGTAATTTTTGACTCGAAATTGTTCATCAGGGGTTAGATGGGTTTCATTTACCAGTGCTACGTCAATGCCATAATCTTCTAGAAACATTTCCAGTTCGTGTCGGTCATGGAATACTCCGTCTGCATTCCAGATGGCGATGGTGATGTGTCGTTTTCTATTCGCCATCGGAAAACAGTGGGAGAATGGTGGTGAAAAACATTGATACCTTCGTGAAGGTGTCTGGGGCTGCTAGGATTTGGCTTATTGCTTTTTTCACTTTCGTGAAGAAGTCGGTGGTTAATAATTTCTGGATAAGGTTTATAACCTTCTTGACGAAGTCCCAGGGCTGGTTTTGGTTTGGACTATGCTCCTGGGTATTTCGGTTTTGTTGGATATGTGGTGATTGCTGTTGTGTTGGAGATGCTGTGATCTCGACAGTTCTGATATCTGATTCTGTGTGGGGTGTTGTGGAAGAGATGGGGGCTTGCAGGAGCTGCTGGGATGCTGTTTGTGGTGGTGGAGTTGTTGTGGTGGTTGGTGCCAGTAGTGGCAGGGGAGGTACTTCTGTGGATGTTGCTGCTGGTGATAGCATGGGTGTGGGGAGAGTTGGTGAGTCTGGATTTTTGGCAGGGTTTGTGGGCAGAGGGGGGGTTTTTGTCCTTTTGGGGGAAGGCCGTGAGACCTGGGTGGCAACTGGTTGGTTTGGTGGGGTGGCTGGGCGTCTTTGCGCTGCTGGTAGACGTTGGGGTCGTGGTTGGGCTTCTGGTTTTGTCACCTTTGCCGGTTGGGGGTTTGTTTTTACCACCTGGGCTAAGGTGCGGTTATCGTTTCTGTGTTCTTCAGGTGGTCCTGTTGTGCACTCTTGCGGAGGAGGTGGTGAAGTGGTTTGGTTATTAGGGTTTCTTCCCGCGTTTACGGGTGTTGGTGGCGTGGGGAAGTGCGCTTCCTCCAAGATTGATGGTGGGGGGGGTGGGGGTGGGGCATTTCTGGCTGTGGTCGTGTGTCTCGCTTCCCAGGCCTCGACAAGCTTGATACGTACTGGGCATCCCCCATAGGATGCAGGGTGAGCCCCTCCACAGTTTGCGCAAGTGGCTGGCGTGTCTCTCGATTTTGTGCAGGTGCTCGACAGGTGTGGTCCAGCACACTTCACACACCTTGGGGCCATGTTGCATTGCTGAGCTCCGTGCCTGAAGCGTTGGCAAATGTAGCATTGGGTTGGACCTGCTGGTTTTTTATAAAGCTCTACTGCGATCGTCATGTGCAGCAGTCTTTGCAGCTTGAAAATCTTTCTGGATTCTGCTGTATTCAGTAAGTTTACTTGGAAGTTCCTGGTCTTCCTGCGTGGGGCAGAGATGACTCTACCTTCTGCATCTATTTCTGTTTGTGGCTGCGCCACCTGGTACACGGCCTGCACCTGAAAGCCGCTTTCTAATAGTGCCTGCTTCACTTCGTCAGGGGTCCAATGTGGGGTTAATCTCTTTATGACCACTTTTAGTGTGTGTTTTGGGTCATCATTATATGTATAGAATTCTATTTGTCTTTTACGGAATTCCTGCTTTAGGAAATAGAAGTCTTCAGAGTTTGTCGCCTGGTAGACAATACTGTCTCCCTTGTATGTTGTGCTGAGGGCCCCTTTTAGCTTGCCTTGTATCTGGCCGATAAAAGTTGTATACCCCTTTGTCTCGAAAACTGTAATGGGGGGTATTTTTCTTCCCCTGGCTTGTGATGCCTTTGGTATTTGGGTGACTTGTGTGTCTTTGTTTTGCGGTGCAGGCTGGGCAGTGTCCAACTCTCCTTGTTGTGATGTAGTTGGTTCCTGATTCACTGCATCGCGCCTGCTCGTTTCTTGCAGGATGGTTTTGTGGTTGCCTTGCGCCACTTTTTGGGCTGGCTCCGCGATGTTTTTGGTTGTAGGCAGTTGTTGCTCTTGCCTCATAAGTGTCACTCTCTTTCCGTTTCGGAGATGGAGGGGAGAATTTGGTTCAATTCCAGGTGTTGAGGAATTGGAGGTGCTGTCAGAGCCAGAAGAGTCGGTGTCTACTATGAGCTTATCTGAGTCAGAGCTGCTGCTCAGTGAGGGTGTATGAATTGGTGAGATTAGTGGGGGATGTGGGGCAGAAGATGATATTGACAGGTTTGCAGGTGGGTCCATTTTGGCCTCCTGATGTTCAAAGTCGTGCGGGCGCTCCATGGAGGGGTAGCCACGATATGAAATGGTTTACTAGTACTTCCCTATATTTCGACAATTTCCGTGCCAATGTATTTTCCCTACACCTGGCAGGCGCGGGATGCCACCACGGGCCTCACAGTCAGGCTGTTTGACTGTGTGGCTCGGCGGGTCCCTGGACTGCAACTTCCCTAACGCCTATGGCACCGAAATTCTCGAAAGATGGTGATTTACAGCCACCTTCTCCAGGCGGGATGTTCTTCTTTTCTTCTTCTCCTCGAGCTATGCCATTCGACCGAACGAGCGCCCAGGTAGTCTAGAGCTCCGTCCCGTGTCGTGCGTGTGCAACACGACTTTTGCTTTTCTCGACACGACAATTTGCTTTTTCAGATAGCACACGCCCGACCACGTCCGGAAACCCAGAAAAACAGCGCTGGCGAAACACGCCGCTATGGCGCGAGCACGCAAGGCGACGACCAAGCACACGAGAAGCAAGCAACGAGGCGTGCTCTGGACAAAGGCGGCGAGAGCGCGCGGTGGGAATTTCCAGGGCTGGGAGCACAATAGCGGCGCGGAGCACAGGTAGACGCACGTCCGTCCGCTTCGCAGTCCCACCTCGGAATTGGCACCCGCCGCCAGCCGCCGCCGCACCTTTACCAGCTCGCCCTGTTGCGGCCGCCGACCAATGGGGCGCGCGCGCAACCGGCCGCCGCACCCGAGCCCATAAAGCACCCCCACCCCGGCTGCGCCGGCACGCACTCCGCTGCTCGACTCGCTGCCGCTCGCACCGGTCGTTTTCGTTTCCGTTTCGTGTGCACCGTCGCTAGCCCATCGCCATGTCCGGACGCGGAAAGGGAGGCAAAGTCAAGGGCAAGTCAAAGTCCCGCTCAAGCAGGGCTGGGCTCCAGTTCCCGGTCGGCAGAATCCACCGCCTCCTGCGCAAGGGAAACTACGCAGAGCGCGTCGGCGCCGGGGCGCCCGTCTACCTCGCCGCCGTCATGGAGTACCTCGCGGCTGAGGTGCTCGAGCTGGCCGGAAACGCGGCCCGCGACAACAAGAAGACGCGCATCATCCCGCGCCACCTGCAGCTTGCCATCCGCAACGACGAGGAGCTCAACAAGCTCCTGTCGGGCGTCACCATCGCACAGGGTGGTGTCCTGCCCAACATCCAGGCCGTCCTGCTGCCAAAGAAGACCGAGAAGAAGGCCTAAAGGAGGCCAGGCAATCGCAGCGCCGCGTGCTCCCCTGCACGCAACGCGCTTTGCCGGCTCGGCCCACAACAATCGGCCCTTTTCAGGGCCACCACACACACCTACGTCCAAAGCAAAATTTCAGTCGTCCTCGCCGCACCTTGTTTTGTTTTAACTTTGCACAGCCGCCGCCGGCGCACGTCCGCCATCTTGTCGTCCACACAGCCCGTGTGGCCCAACACACACACACACACACATTTTGCACGGTCGCAGTCGCCTTCCAAACCGACAACGGCAGCAATAATGACCATTGTTACAGGGAGGCGTGTCGACACACCGCCCTCCACTCCCGCGCGCAACGGCCGTCGACACGAACGAAACAGCTGATCCGGCCGCCTATGCCCACACGCCTTGCCTCGGAAACCCCAACGCCGCCGCAAACAAACACACAGAGACAAACCACGCAAGCAAATAATCACCGCCTCTCGCACAACAACACACAGCCCGCCATCTCCGTCGCGATCGATACAAAGACACACAATAACAAACACACAAACGAAGCAGCTCCACACACAGCCAGCCACATGACACGTTTCCTTTCCTTCTCCCCTCCCAGTCACATCACGTCGCTCAAACGGAAACAAACAAACAAACAAACAACACAGCGCACACACGCAGCAACAACACAGACTCTTTCGCACTTTTCAACTTCCGAACAGTGTGGTGGCCCTGAAAAGGGCCGTTTTCTAGTCTCTCCCACCCACAAGCACGGCCGCGGGAAGGCCAGCGCCCGCTGCGACGCAGCCTAACCGCCGAAACCGTACAGGGTGCGCCCCTGCCTCTTCAGGGCGTACACCACGTCCATGGCCGTCACAGTCTTGCGCTTGGCGTGCTCAGTGTACGTCACCGCGTCGCGGATCACGTTCTCCAGGAACACCTTCAGCACCCCGCGGGTCTCCTCGTAGATCAGACCAGAGATGCGCTTCACGCCGCCCCTGCGAGCCAGGCGGCGGATGGCGGGCTTCGTGATGCCCTGGATGTTGTCGCGCAACACCTTGCGGTGCCGCTTGGCGCCACCCTTGCCGAGCCCCTTTCCTCCCTTGCCGCGGCCTGTCATCCTTCCTTCCTCGGGCAAAGCAACAACGTGCACAAACAGCAGCTGCAGCGGCTGGCGAGTCGGCTACGGTCTGCGCCCAGCGCGCCCGCCGCCCCCCTATATAGACTCTGGCCCGCCCTCCCCCCACCACGCGCAACCGAGGGCATATAAGCGCAGCACGGAGGCGCGCGGGCCCGTTGTCAAGGCAGCACCGGACGCCGCGCCGCACCTAACCTCCACGCACGCCGCTCCGCTACCGCCAACGCTACCGCCATGGCCCGCACAAAGCAAACGGCCCGCAAGTCCACCGGCGGAAAGGCGCCGCGCAAACAGCTCGCCACCAAGGCGGCGAGGAAGAGCGCGCCCGCCACCGGAGGCGTCAAGAAGCCCCACCGCTACAGGCCGGGCACCGTCGCCCTGCGAGAAATCAGGCGCTACCAGAAGAGCACAGAGCTGCTCATCCGCAAGCTGCCATTCCAGCGCCTAGTGCGCGAGATCGCCCAGGACTTCAAGACCGACCTGCGCTTCCAGAGCTCCGCAGTCATGGCCCTGCAGGAGGCCAGCGAGGCCTACCTCGTCGGCCTCTTCGAAGACACCAACCTGTGCGCAATCCACGCCAAGCGCGTCACCATCATGCCCAAGGACATCCAGCTCGCGCGCCGCATCCGCGGCGAGCGCGCCTAAACCGCGCCGCGGCACCGCACCGCACAAACAAAAACGGCCCTTTTCAGGGCCACTAACATCTCTCCGTCGCGAGCAAACTTTGTCGGTCGCCTGCCTCTCGCCCCGCAACCCAAAAACAAAAACCACCACTTCCCGTCCGTCCGCCACACCCGCTCACTCTGCCTGCCTGCTAGCAGCGCGCAACAATCACACATCATCCCTCCCCGGCGCTCAAAGCGCACAATGCCCAACGGCCGACGTCACACCGCACGGGTGGCTGGCCGGCCGCCGCTTTCGTTTCGAAAACAAAAAAACCCGCACTCCACTCCGACGGCCAACGGCCAGGCAGGCGCGCTCGCTCGCTCTACACGCCACCGAAATCCCCGCCGACTCCTTCCGCATCTCAACGTGCCCCCCGTTGCAAAACATAACACACACACACACACAAAGGAACAAAACAAAACAAAGACCAGACACGACTCGACAAGACAGACATCCGAGAAGAACGAACGCAGGCAAGCCAACCAACGTATTCAAACAAAACAACGTGACAGAAAACCAACCGTCGGCCGCCGCCACAAACACGGCGACAATCAACCACGACAACAACAACAACAACAACAACAACAACACCGCTTACCGCTACCGCCGCCCACACCCGCCACCGACCCCCGCAATCCAACCACCACGGCACGCAAACAGCATCCCCACGGGCATACAGAAACGCCAGACAGACAGACACCCACACCAAACGCAACACGACAATCAAAACCTTCCCCGACGTGCTTTGATGGCCCTGAGAAGGGCCGTTTTGGGCCGCGCGTCTCTTGCGCGCCACTAGACGACGACGGGGGGTGGGGACGACGGAGTCAAGCGCCAAACCCTTCCATTCCCATCTCTTTCTCCTCTACTCTACTTCTTCTTCTTGGGCGAAGCCTTCGCCTTAGACGGCGTCGTCGCCTTCTTCGGGCGCGGCGCCTTCGGCTTCTTCGTCGGAACCTTGGCGGCCTTCTTCGCCTTCGACGGCGACTTGGCCTTGGCCGGCTTGGCCGCAGCCGCCTTCTTCGCACCCGCGGGAGCGGCCGACGCCGCAGACGCCTTCTTGGCGGCGCCCGCCTTCCGACCGGTCGCCGCCTTCACGCCACCAGCCTTCTTTGCGCCGGCCGCACGGGCGCCCTTCTTCTCCTTGCTGGCCGGAGCGGCGCGCTTCTTCTTGGCACCGCCAGCACGAGCCTTGCCGCCCTCGGCCGCCCCCCCGCCGCCGGCGCCGGCAAGCTTGAACGAGCCGGACGCGCCCTTCCCCTTCGTCTGCACCAGCTCGCCCGCCACGACGGCCGACTTGAGGTACTTCTTGATAAACGGCGCCAGCTTCTCCGCGTCCAGCTTGTAGTGCGCGGCTATGTACTTCTTGATCGCCTGCAGCGACGACCCGCCGCGCTCCTTCAGACTCTTGATGGCGGCCGTCACCATCTCAGAGGTGCGCGGGTGCGCAGGCTTGGCGCGCGGCTTCTTCGCAGACGACGCAGACTTGGCCTTCTTCGTAGTGCCGGTGGCGGCGGGTGCCGCAGCAGTCTCGTTCGTAGCCGCCTGATCTGCCATTTCGACGACGCGCGTAACACACAGCGAGAGCGAGAGCGAGCGGGACGGACGGCAGGCACGCAAGCACAGCACAGCAGCAGAGCAGAGAATCACAAGGCCCAGCCAGTGTCGCGGGCGGGCGCGGACGGCCGAGAGAGCGGCCGCCACTCTGCGCGCCGCCGCGCCGCGCCTCCCGCGCTTGCTACCGCCCAACGTCCGACAGCCTGTGCGGAGCAGCCCCAAACCTGCGCCACAACCGCCCGCGCCTTTCAAACCACCGAGGATGGGGCTACACACAGCCACACCACAGTCGCCAACCAGTCGCCACGGCAGCGCCGCAAACCACGGCCAAACTGCAGCTACCGCGCGCTACAGCCTGGGTCGGCCCGCCGAGAATCGCCGCCCCCGCCCAAATGCCGCCCCCACAGCCCCAGCCGACGACCCGCCACAATGGCCAAACCTTCGGCAAAACTCCCACACCGTCGCCGCGGCAGCCCGGCCAGCGCGGCCGGCGCCACAGCCACACAAGCCGAGGCGTGCGGCGATGACGGCCGTGCAAACGCGCCTCCGCCGCCCCATCGCCTTCCGTCGCCCTCCCGCCGTTTCCCGATCGGCCCGCAGCCGTCGGGCCACATCGCGCGCCGTCCTCCTCCTCTCGCCCGCCAACATTCACAGCCGTTTCTCAACAATTGCCCGCCGCAAACGGACGCCGCCTGCGCAACAGGCGCCGCCGCCCCTCGCCGCTTCCGACCCAACCCCTCGACCGAGGCAAACCGCAATCCGAATCTACAGACCAACCCAATCTGCCGTCAAGCACACACGACAGCCGACCTTACACGTTACACGTTACGCGTTACACATTACGTTTACACGTCTACGTTAGGTTAGGTTAGGTGGACGTGGGTTAGGTTAAGGGGACTTGGGTTAGGTTAAGCGTCAAACTTAGGTTAAGCATTCAAACACGTCAGGCGTCAGAGGTTAGGTTAGGTTAGGTTAGGTTACGTTAGGTTACACGTTAGGTTAAGGGGTCAGTGCTAGGTTAAGAAGCGTCAAACGTAGGTTGAAAAAGCGTTCAAACGTGAGGCGTGAGCCGGACAGCTTACCTTACGTAGACGTTAGGGGCTCACAGGCTGAGCTCACCTCGCCACACCACAGGTTAGGTTCGGTTCGGTTCGCTCGGCTCAGCGTAAAGCGCCGAGGTCAGGGTTACGTTCGTTCACCTTCGGGCGCCACACTTTCGGTTGAAAGGTCGCGACGGGACGACGTCGGCAGGCACGCCGCAAACGAACAAAAACGTACAGACGACGTCGGAAACCGCCGACAGACGGGGGAGCAGCACGACCACGACCAGACACCGAGCGCGAACGAGACACACGCGAACCACCCCCACCGGCCAAAGGGCACCACACAACAACCCAGAGCACCACGTGTCGACACCAGAGCAACCCGCCGCTCACGCGACATGGCTGGCACCGAAGGGCAACCGCCCGCAACTGCGCTTTCCGCGCCGGCCCGGATGCACGTCGTGCTACAACAACACCACTACCGTACACAGCCGCTGTTCACAACATCACTATCAATGGCGCGCCCGCGGCTCGCCGCCGTCGCAGTCGCAGCCCCAACGCCAGCACTTTTGCACCACCATTCACACGCACCGCAACACAGCTCGCCGACACAGCCGAACAAAACAAACACCACACAACAACAGCAACAACGCCGCCGCCTCTACTTGTGCCGGCGACCCACCCCGCCGATGGCGCACCTTTCGCCAGCCGGCAATCGACACACACGCACCCACCCACCGGGGCCCAGTGCAAAAAAAAAAAAAAAACACACACAAAAACAAAAAAACCAAACAACACAAACGACACGGGAAGCGCACACCGCCACTTCGCGCGCACGCCACCAACCAGTCGTCGTCTCAAAATAACAAACACAAACAAAATAAACTAACAACTAGGGCAACACAAAACAAAAACGCCTCGCACGAACCGCCCACAAAAAGGACAAGCACACGCACAGCCTCTGCTGACGACCACGACGCAGCGGCACGCTGCTCCTGTCCCGCGCCCCGCGCCCCACTCGATTCACAACTCACGCGACACCGTCAACGACGGGCTCGCTTCCCGCAACCTACCACCTTTCCGCCACGACGCACAGCCCCAGCCCCAGCCCCACCCGACGACGCCCGTGGCAACGACTGCACTTTCACCACCGCCTCCCCCTTCCCCCCCAAAACACACACACACACAGCCAGCCAAAAACGCACTCGCGACCCACACATGCACGTGCATCGGCACACGCCAACCAGTCAACGTCGACAACCACACGCAAGGCTCGAAACGAAACCGGCGTCCTTCCACGTTGCCATCAAGCTACGCGACACAAGACACAAGGAACCAACACAACAGCCGGCCCCACTAATTCCCACTCTCACGCCGCAAAAAGCACACCGAAACCGCCAAACGCACGCACATTCCCCTTCGCACTGACACCACCCACCGGCTCGCTACCACACACCTCTCGGCAGCCGTTTCACGCCAATTCGCCACACCGCCCACACAGTCGACAAGCGCCCGCCCTGTACGGCACACGCAACGACGCAGCGCAGCAAAGGGCGCCCGCAACACATACCTCTCCGCCGCCCGACGCGCCAACCGCCAGCCACTCGCAAATTGTGCACTGCCACCAGCCACACGTCCAACACGCCGCGCCGCCTCCGGCCACCCGCCAGGGGGCGCTCACGTCCGCGACAACAGCGCGGCCCGCCGGGCCGGGCCGAACCGAACCGAGCCGCCGCTGCTCTGCACTCGGCACGGCCACACCCTGCTGCAGACCGGGCTCGTCCCTCTGTACGCGTCTGCCTGCGCATCAACACAACACGACCTTTTTTTTTTTTTTTCTCTCTCTACCGCCATCCCTCCTTCTCGCGTTTTACTCGTTGTTGCAGCAGCGGCGCACACCTACACATCCACAGCCCCAGCCGAGCCGGCCTCACCTCAGGGCCCGCCGCCAGCGTCTCCTCCTCGGGCACAGGTGCGGTGCTGTGGCCGCCCATCCAACCGCATTGCTGGCCGTCCAGCCACCAGGCGTTCCCACTGCCGCGAGCCACGCCGCGCACCGACCCTGCTGCAGAAAACGAAGCATAGCCAGAGACCGACCGATACACAAAGCAAGCCGTCGCCTCGCCTCTTGTCCTTCCTGCCTTCCTTCCGCCCCCGCCCTTCTCACACCACCGCCTCTCCACTTTCGCCCCCCCCCCCCCTCCTTTTTTTTTTTTTTTTTGTTTTCTTCTTTCTTTCTTTCTTTCTTTGGCCCTCTCTCCTTCCCGCCATGGCGGTTACGGCACCGCCTGCAGCGGCAGATTTTTTGCGCCCACACGCCTACTCCTACCACCATTAACCTTGCCCTGCCCTGCCCATCAACGTCGCAGTCGAACCGACGCTTGCCAACACACTGCCCACGTTCCTTTCTCTTTTCGGCCTACGCCCATTACGCGCCGCCGCCACAGCACCTTCCCTTCCCACAACACACCGACGTCATCACACGCACCCAAAACAGGGGCCACGACCGTGTTCCTCGCCCACTCCCATCCCGCACGGTACGCACATTCCCAACTACTACCGCGCACCCTCCCTTTCCAATCTGTGTGTCTCTGTGTCTGTGTCCTGTCCGCGCGTGACGCCTCTCAACATCCGCCGTCCCCCGTCCCGTTTTCGCCCCCATGCCGTCGTCGCGCCGCCTCCGCCCCTGTCCGCCCCGCACCACACCATACACCGCTGCTTGTCCCGGCCGTTGCCACCAAAGGCGCCGACCGCAAACGCGCCACGCCGCAGCCCCCGTGCGTCTCGCGCTCGCTTGCATCTCCGTGCCGACGCTGCCTCTCTTCCCGCTCGCACTCGACCTCGACAACACAGTCTTTGGCTCCGCCACTGCGTGTTCCGGTGGTACGCACGCTGCAACACGTATGTATTCATTACCAGAGCGATGGCGAGGCATGACAGCATCTCTGTCTGACCAGAGAGTTCTTTATCGCTGCTAGTCGGCGCTTGGACCGCGCCAGACGACAGTAGTGGCACGCACCGGGTCGCCAGGAACAGTTGTTATATATATATTGTAGCGCGAGTCGGGAGAGGTAGTAGTCGGTCGACAGTAGTAGCGGGTGGACGGTTGTACTGAGCGGGCGTCGGCGGCGTGCTCTGCTCGTCTCGCGACTCTGGTCACGGTTCGGGACGATGTATAGTATATTGTGTTATAATCAAAAGGTGGTGTGACGCTGCATTGCGCAAATCTGATAACGTATGTTCATTGTACTTCTTTTGTTCAACAACAAAAGCCCCACTATTACTTTTTTTCTAAAGTAACTTTTGTCTCTTAACGAAAAACATTCACTTTTTAAAGACTACTTCCTATGGCATTTCCCTCCAAGGAGTGCAATTAATTACCAGCCAGCACTCATTCATTGCACACAGCTGTGTAAGGGGTATCTACAATTGAGGAGCGGATATAAATGCAATTTTTTTTTTTTTTTTTTTTTTGTGTGTGTGTTGTAACCTCCCAGCAAAATTTAAAATAATGGACAATGTTATTTACGGATGCTAATGGACATTGCGCTAATTGTAACCTCGCCCACAATGAGAGGTATTGAAAATGGCAACAAAAATGTGAAATTCGCAATCTGACTCAAATATAAAGTCTTCACACAACATTTACAAAAGTCCGTTCAGTGACAAGAAACTTCAATTAAACCGAAATATCGGTCTTTGGCCCTGTGCAAAACAATCAGAATTAAAGTCTTACCTCCGAATAAATGGATGTCACATATCTGCTCTTGTTGTTGCGCACCGCTTGGAGGAACTGCATTGCAAATAATAATATTCTCTTTTTTTTTGTGATTTTAGTGGAATTTTTCTTTTAAAGAAGTGGAGTGAAATGGGAAGTGCAACGAAATCTTTAGTTCAATAAAAAATTAAATTTTTGAAAAAATGCTTTTGAAATAAAAATTATTATTGGGGGACTTGTTGGAGAATAGTTACAATAAATAAAATTTTTCATTATCTAATGATTATATTAATTAACAGTATACCTTATTCACCATCTTGACCAGTGTTGCCGACCGCCTACATCACACAACCGCACTCGGCTGCTACTACTGACCGACCGCTCTGCATGACGACTATTAGCGTACTGCACGCGACGACTACTGACAGAGTACAGCCCTCAACTACACAGAGCTACGGACTCGCAACGACTACTGACAGACTGACTGACTGACTGACTGACTGACTGAGAACCGCTCGCAACACTCGCGCAGTCCAGCGCAAACTCTCTGGTCACAGATGCTACAATGTCTCGCCATCGCTACTATGTTACATACGTGTTTCAGTGTCTTTTTCATTGGGGTAACGATCTTTGGCTCTTTTTATTCTGAATACAGGGCCAAAGGTCAACGCTGCTGCCCTTATACAATTTATCAGGTTTCATTATGTCTGTTGCAATGTTACATACGGTTCACTCTTTCATTAATATTATCGTTGGGTTTGTTTTGTAGGGACGTTAACATTCAGGCACATTTTTATTATCATCGGACTCTCTGCTATTTGTGCAGGGAGGTTATACCTGGGTCCATTTCCATTTACATTTTAATATTGATAGATTTGTTTTCTTTTTTGTTTCTTGTTGTTTTTCCTTCTTTTTTTTGTTGTTTTTTTTTTTTTTTCTTTTGTTTTTCCCGCTCTCACCACCACCGCCGCATCACGCCTTCCGTTTTCTTGGTTTCTTTTCTGTTCTTCAACTGCTTCAACATCACCGCGCCCCATTTCCACACCACAGCCATCAGCCTCCAAGACGGGCGGGCGCAGTGTGCCATTTCCGGCGCACAAGCACACCCGTACGGTACTCTCCTCGCCCCCACGCCACCAACAACACAGCGACCACGCGGCTTTCAGGCACGGCACGGCACCGGCGAAATGCGCCGCCCCCGCCCCTCCGCGCATCCGTCCGTCTCGCCACGTTCACTGACAGCCGCGTCTGCGGCTACACCACGACAACCACAACACAACACCGCTCCCCTCCCTGGCAACTCACATTGTTTTTCTCCTCCTCTTTTGCACAAACCACAACGCCGAGCACAGGCGCAAGCCACCCCACACCGCGCCCCTCCCCGTCCCGTCTTTGGCCGCCGCTCCTCGTTTCCTCGTTTGCCCCCTCCCATCTCCCGAAATGCCATGCCAGCAGCGTTACGCATGCCCCTCCCCTGTCCACACAACACTACCGCCTAACGAACAGCCTTTTCCGGGCCACATCCAGGGCACGCCCACCTCCAAACACTGCCAATTCACGGACGCACACACACACACACACACACACACACACTCACTTTCTCGACACCTTTCTGTACGGAGGGTGCGTCATCTCGACCGTGACAGAGTGACGGCAACTATCGACGATCCATTTCCCCCCACTGGTAAAACATGTCCACTAACACCTACATACATCATTCAAGTACACAGACAATAGCATACACACAATGGGAGGGCACACGAACATGGACGGCACGGCACTGTCATACACTCTTCCTCAGAACCATATCAACAAACGTTACGTACATCCGGGAAAGCGAAAGCGAAAGCGAAAGCAAAAGCAAAGGCAAAGCCCAATGCAGCCGTCAAAGGTAACGTTCACCACGGCAGACACTTGCAGCCGCGCCGCCGTTAAACGCATTTCAGTGCGGCTCCAATACGCCTCCGACACGGGAACGTACGTTCCGTTGCTCTACGAATGCGTTTCTCCCCTTTTTCCCTTCCTCTCTCTTTTGCCCCCCCTCCTTGCACTCTTGCCTCATTCCTCACGTTCTGCCCAGACATTCGACCGATCAAAGTCAACCTCTCGTTACCGTTCTCAGCGCGACGGTGTACAACAGTATGACGGGTGTGCCCAAGACTTCGGTTCAGTTGCGTGACGCCGGTCTATCGCGCCGATCGACAGTTACTCAGGGGGCGACGGATCGGACCACGTCACCGACACACAAAACACTTTCAAACAAACAAATACATACCGGATGGACACAGACAAACACGTGTACAGACATTCGCCAAACAAACGACCGCCGCCGCCGCCGCCGCCGTCGTCGTCTAGCGTGCATCTTGAATGACGACATCGGTGTGCGTGCGTCGTACGCAATCAGTCAGACACGGCTATCAAACATCAGAGTCGAATGGTACATCATCGTGCGTGTCGCCGTACACGTACAGTACAATACAACAACAATGCGTCTTAATGGCACGTTCATTTCAACGTCACTCACACACCTCCACGCTGCAGTTACGTCGCACCATTGTCAAACTCGGCGTACAGCAAAGGGAATAGTGGGCGGCAAAAAAAACCAAACAAAAACATTTCACATTTCACCCTCGCCATGTATGATGTGCAAAAAAACAAACCCGCAAACGGCCGTCGTTACGGTGACACAAAAGTCGCCGATCACACTGTCCCCCCTCGCAGACGGGTAACACACACACACCAACAACACCAATGGGTCAAAAACCACGCCAACGAGGCGTGCCACCATTCCACGCCACGGCGACCAACCTCGTGGCCGTACCCCGCGCAACACGCTTTGACGCGCCCCCCCCCCCACCCACAATCAAAATGCACACATACATCACAGCCGTCCACACAAACAACAACAACAATTCCGCCCTTCCCGCAAAAGGCAAGTTGGTGGCCCTGAAAAGGGCCGTTTTGCCGCTCTCGCAACGGAGGAGCCTTCTCTCTCCATCCTTCCTTCCATTCCAGAGCCACCTCCTTACTTGGAGCTCGTGTACTTGGTCACCGCCTTCGTGCCCTCGCTCACGGCGTGCTTGGCCAGCTCGCCAGGCAGCAACAGCCGCACAGCGGTCTGGATCTCGCGGGACGTGATGGTCGAGCGCTTGTTGTAGTGCGCCAGGCGAGAAGCCTCGGCCGCAATGCGCTCGAAAATGTCGTTCACGAAGCTGTTCATGATGCTCATCGCCTTCGACGAGATGCCCGTGTCAGGGTGCACCTGCTTCAGCACCTTGTAGATGTAGATGGCATAGCTCTCCTTCCTCTTGCGCTTCTTCTTCTTGTCGCCCTTCGAAATGTTCTTCTGCGCCTTGCCAGCCTTCTTGGCGGCCTTCCCGCTAGTCTTGGGCGGCATCTCGAACCAACGTACGGCAGCAGCAACACCAGTAGCAAGCGCTCCGCTCTAGTCAGCGTCTCCCCACACAGTGGCACCCGCCGCCAGCCGCCGCCGCACCTTTACCAGCTCGCCCTGTTGCGGCCGCCGACCAATGGGGCGCGCGCGCAACCGGCCGCCGCACCCGAGCCCATAAAGCACCCCCACCCCGGCTGCGCCGGCACGCACTCCGCTGCTCGACTCGCTGCCGCTCGCACCGGTCGTTTTCGTTTCCGTTTCGTGTGCACCGTCGCTAGCCCATCGCCATGTCCGGACGCGGAAAGGGAGGCAAAGTCAAGGGCAAGTCAAAGTCCCGCTCAAGCAGGGCTGGGCTCCAGTTCCCGGTCGGCAGAATCCACCGCCTCCTGCGCAAGGGAAACTACGCAGAGCGCGTCGGCGCCGGGGCGCCCGTCTACCTCGCCGCCGTCATGGAGTACCTCGCGGCTGAGGTGCTCGAGCTGGCCGGAAACGCGGCCCGCGACAACAAGAAGACGCGCATCATCCCGCGCCACCTGCAGCTTGCCATCCGCAACGACGAGGAGCTCAACAAGCTCCTGTCGGGCGTCACCATCGCACAGGGTGGTGTCCTGCCCAACATCCAGGCCGTCCTGCTGCCAAAGAAGACCGAGAAGAAGGCCTAAAGGAGGCCAGGCAATCGCAGCGCCGCGTGCTCCCCTGCACGCAACGCGCTTTGCCGGCTCGGCCCACAACAATCGGCCCTTTTCAGGGCCACCACACACACCTACGTCCAAAGCAAAATTTCAGTCGTCCTCGCCGCACCTTGTTTTGTTTTAACTTTGCACAGCCGCCGCCGGCGCACGTCCGCCATCTTGTCGTCCACACAGCCCGTGTGGCCCAACACACACACACACACACATTTTGCACGGTCGCAGTCGCCTTCCAAACCGACAACGGCAGCAATAATGACCATTGTTACAGGGAGGCGTGTCGACACACCGCCCTCCACTCCCGCGCGCAACGGCCGTCGACACGAACGAAACAGCTGATCCGGCCGCCTATGCCCACACGCCTTGCCTCGGAAACCCCAACGCCGCCGCAAACAAACACACAGAGACAAACCACGCAAGCAAATAATCACCGCCTCTCGCACAACAACACACAGCCCGCCATCTCCGTCGCGATCGATACAAAGACACACAATAACAAACACACAAACGAAGCAGCTCCACACACAGCCAGCCACATGACACGTTTCCTTTCCTTCTCCCCTCCCAGTCACATCACGTCGCTCAAACGGAAACAAACAAACAAACAAACAACACAGCGCACACACGCAGCAACAACACAGACTCTTTCGCACTTTTCAACTTCCGAACAGTGTGGTGGCCCTGAAAAGGGCCGTTTTCTAGTCTCTCCCACCCACAAGCACGGCCGCGGGAAGGCCAGCGCCCGCTGCGACGCAGCCTAACCGCCGAAACCGTACAGGGTGCGCCCCTGCCTCTTCAGGGCGTACACCACGTCCATGGCCGTCACAGTCTTGCGCTTGGCGTGCTCAGTGTACGTCACCGCGTCGCGGATCACGTTCTCCAGGAACACCTTCAGCACCCCGCGGGTCTCCTCGTAGATCAGACCAGAGATGCGCTTCACGCCGCCCCTGCGAGCCAGGCGGCGGATGGCGGGCTTCGTGATGCCCTGGATGTTGTCGCGCAACACCTTGCGGTGCCGCTTGGCGCCACCCTTGCCGAGCCCCTTTCCTCCCTTGCCGCGGCCTGTCATCCTTCCTTCCTCGGGCAAAGCAACAACGTGCACAAACAGCAGCTGCAGCGGCTGGCGAGTCGGCTACGGTCTGCGCCCAGCGCGCCCGCCGCCCCCCTATATAGACTCTGGCCCGCCCTCCCCCCACCACGCGCAACCGAGGGCATATAAGCGCAGCACGGAGGCGCGCGGGCCCGTTGTCAAGGCAGCACCGGACGCCGCGCCGCACCTAACCTCCACGCACGCCGCTCCGCTACCGCCAACGCTACCGCCATGGCCCGCACAAAGCAAACGGCCCGCAAGTCCACCGGCGGAAAGGCGCCGCGCAAACAGCTCGCCACCAAGGCGGCGAGGAAGAGCGCGCCCGCCACCGGAGGCGTCAAGAAGCCCCACCGCTACAGGCCGGGCACCGTCGCCCTGCGAGAAATCAGGCGCTACCAGAAGAGCACAGAGCTGCTCATCCGCAAGCTGCCATTCCAGCGCCTAGTGCGCGAGATCGCCCAGGACTTCAAGACCGACCTGCGCTTCCAGAGCTCCGCAGTCATGGCCCTGCAGGAGGCCAGCGAGGCCTACCTCGTCGGCCTCTTCGAAGACACCAACCTGTGCGCAATCCACGCCAAGCGCGTCACCATCATGCCCAAGGACATCCAGCTCGCGCGCCGCATCCGCGGCGAGCGCGCCTAAACCGCGCCGCGGCACCGCACCGCACAAACAAAAACGGCCCTTTTCAGGGCCACT
Organism: Schistocerca piceifrons; assembly: GCF_021461385.2. Classification (NCBI taxonomy): domain Eukaryota; kingdom Metazoa; phylum Arthropoda; class Insecta; order Orthoptera; family Acrididae; genus Schistocerca; species Schistocerca piceifrons. The sequence continues at coordinate 13,963 of NW_025727105.1, read as the reverse complement.
AACATCTCTCCGTCGCGAGCAAACTTTGTCGGTCGCCTGCCTCTCGCCCCGCAACCCAAAAACAAAAACCACCACTTCCCGTCCGTCCGCCACACCCGCTCACTCTGCCTGCCTGCTAGCAGCGCGCAACAATCACACATCATCCCTCCCCGGCGCTCAAAGCGCACAATGCCCAACGGCCGACGTCACACCGCACGGGTGGCTGGCCGGCCGCCGCTTTCGTTTCGAAAACAAAAAAACCCGCACTCCACTCCGACGGCCAACGGCCAGGCAGGCGCGCTCGCTCGCTCTACACGCCACCGAAATCCCCGCCGACTCCTTCCGCATCTCAACGTGCCCCCCGTTGCAAAACATAACACACACACACACACAAAGGAACAAAACAAAACAAAGACCAGACACGACTCGACAAGACAGACATCCGAGAAGAACGAACGCAGGCAAGCCAACCAACGTATTCAAACAAAACAACGTGACAGAAAACCAACCGTCGGCCGCCGCCACAAACACGGCGACAATCAACCACGACAACAACAACAACAACAACAACAACAACACCGCTTACCGCTACCGCCGCCCACACCCGCCACCGACCCCCGCAATCCAACCACCACGGCACGCAAACAGCATCCCCACGGGCATACAGAAACGCCAGACAGACAGACACCCACACCAAACGCAACACGACAATCAAAACCTTCCCCGACGTGCTTTGATGGCCCTGAGAAGGGCCGTTTTGGGCCGCGCGTCTCTTGCGCGCCACTAGACGACGACGGGGGGTGGGGACGACGGAGTCAAGCGCCAAACCCTTCCATTCCCATCTCTTTCTCCTCTACTCTACTTCTTCTTCTTGGGCGAAGCCTTCGCCTTAGACGGCGTCGTCGCCTTCTTCGGGCGCGGCGCCTTCGGCTTCTTCGTCGGAACCTTGGCGGCCTTCTTCGCCTTCGACGGCGACTTGGCCTTGGCCGGCTTGGCCGCAGCCGCCTTCTTCGCACCCGCGGGAGCGGCCGACGCCGCAGACGCCTTCTTGGCGGCGCCCGCCTTCCGACCGGTCGCCGCCTTCACGCCACCAGCCTTCTTTGCGCCGGCCGCACGGGCGCCCTTCTTCTCCTTGCTGGCCGGAGCGGCGCGCTTCTTCTTGGCACCGCCAGCACGAGCCTTGCCGCCCTCGGCCGCCCCCCCGCCGCCGGCGCCGGCAAGCTTGAACGAGCCGGACGCGCCCTTCCCCTTCGTCTGCACCAGCTCGCCCGCCACGACGGCCGACTTGAGGTACTTCTTGATAAACGGCGCCAGCTTCTCCGCGTCCAGCTTGTAGTGCGCGGCTATGTACTTCTTGATCGCCTGCAGCGACGACCCGCCGCGCTCCTTCAGACTCTTGATGGCGGCCGTCACCATCTCAGAGGTGCGCGGGTGCGCAGGCTTGGCGCGCGGCTTCTTCGCAGACGACGCAGACTTGGCCTTCTTCGTAGTGCCGGTGGCGGCGGGTGCCGCAGCAGTCTCGTTCGTAGCCGCCTGATCTGCCATTTCGACGACGCGCGTAACACACAGCGAGAGCGAGAGCGAGCGGGACGGACGGCAGGCACGCAAGCACAGCACAGCAGCAGAGCAGAGAATCACAAGGCCCAGCCAGTGTCGCGGGCGGGCGCGGACGGCCGAGAGAGCGGCCGCCACTCTGCGCGCCGCCGCGCCGCGCCTCCCGCGCTTGCTACCGCCCAACGTCCGACAGCCTGTGCGGAGCAGCCCCAAACCTGCGCCACAACCGCCCGCGCCTTTCAAACCACCGAGGATGGGGCTACACACAGCCACACCACAGTCGCCAACCAGTCGCCACGGCAGCGCCGCAAACCACGGCCAAACTGCAGCTACCGCGCGCTACAGCCTGGGTCGGCCCGCCGAGAATCGCCGCCCCCCGCCCAAATGCCGCCCCCACAGCCCCAGCCGACGACCCGCCACAATGGCCAAACCTTCGGCAAAACTCCCACACCGTCGCCGCGGCAGCCCGGCCAGCGCGGCCGGCGCCACAGCCACACAAGCCGAGGCGTGCGGCGATGACGGCCGTGCAAACGCGCCTCCGCCGCCCCATCGCCTTCCGTCGCCCTCCCGCCGTTTCCCGATCGGCCCGCAGCCGTCGGGCCACATCGCGCGCCGTCCTCCTCCTCTCGCCCGCCAACATTCACAGCCGTTTCTCAACAATTGCCCGCCGCAAACGGACGCCGCCTGCGCAACAGGCGCCGCCGCCCCTCGCCGCTTCCGACCCAACCCCTCGACCGAGGCAAACCGCAATCCGAATCTACAGACCAACCCAATCTGCCGTCAAGCACACACGACAGCCGACCTTACACGTTACACGTTACGCGTTACACATTACGTTTACACGTCTACGTTAGGTTAGGTTAGGTGGACGTGGGTTAGGTTAAGGGGACTTGGGTTAGGTTAAGCGTCAAACTTAGGTTAAGCATTCAAACACGTCAGGCGTCAGAGGTTAGGTTAGGTTAGGTTAGGTTACGTTAGGTTACACGTTAGGTTAAGGGGTCAGTGCTAGGTTAAGAAGCGTCAAACGTAGGTTGAAAAAGCGTTCAAACGTGAGGCGTGAGCCGGACAGCTTACCTTACGTAGACGTTAGGGGCTCACAGGCTGAGCTCACCTCGCCACACCACAGGTTAGGTTCGGTTCGGTTCGCTCGGCTCAGCGTAAAGCGCCGAGGTCAGGGTTACGTTCGTTCACCTTCGGGCGCCACACTTTCGGTTGAAAGGTCGCGACGGGACGACGTCGGCAGGCACGCCGCAAACGAACAAAAACGTACAGACGACGTCGGAAACCGCCGACAGACGGGGGAGCAGCACGACCACGACCAGACACCGAGCGCGAACGAGACACACGCGAACCACCCCCACCGGCCAAAGGGCACCACACAACAACCCAGAGCACCACGTGTCGACACCAGAGCAACCCGCCGCTCACGCGACATGGCTGGCACCGAAGGGCAACCGCCCGCAACTGCGCTTTCCGCGCCGGCCCGGATGCACGTCGTGCTACAACAACACCACTACCGTACACAGCCGCTGTTCACAACATCACTATCAATGGCGCGCCCGCGGCTCGCCGCCGTCGCAGTCGCAGCCCCAACGCCAGCACTTTTGCACCACCATTCACACGCACCGCAACACAGCTCGCCGACACAGCCGAACAAAACAAACACCACACAACAACAGCAACAACGCCGCCGCCTCTACTTGTGCCGGCGACCCACCCCGCCGATGGCGCACCTTTCGCCAGCCGGCAATCGACACACACGCACCCACCCACCGGGGCCCAGTGCAAAAAAAAAAAAAAAAAACACACACAAAAACAAAAAAACCAAACAACACAAACGACACGGGAAGCGCACACCGCCACTTCGCGCGCACGCCACCAACCAGTCGTCGTCTCAAAATAACAAACACAAACAAAATAAACTAACAACTAGGGCAACACAAAACAAAAACGCCTCGCACGAACCGCCCACAAAAAGGACAAGCACACGCACAGCCTCTGCTGACGACCACGACGCAGCGGCACGCTGCTCCTGTCCCGCGCCCCGCGCCCCACTCGATTCACAACTCACGCGACACCGTCAACGACGGGCTCGCTTCCCGCAACCTACCACCTTTCCGCCACGACGCACAGCCCCAGCCCCAGCCCCACCCGACGACGCCCGTGGCAACGACTGCACTTTCACCACCGCCTCCCCCTTCCCCCCCAAAACACACACACACACAGCCAGCCAAAAACGCACTCGCGACCCACACATGCACGTGCATCGGCACACGCCAACCAGTCAACGTCGACAACCACACGCAAGGCTCGAAACGAAACCGGCGTCCTTCCACGTTGCCATCAAGCTACGCGACACAAGACACAAGGAACCAACACAACAGCCGGCCCCACTAATTCCCACTCTCACGCCGCAAAAAGCACACCGAAACCGCCAAACGCACGCACATTCCCCTTCGCACTGACACCACCCACCGGCTCGCTACCACACACCTCTCGGCAGCCGTTTCACGCCAATTCGCCACACCGCCCACACAGTCGACAAGCGCCCGCCCTGTACGGCACACGCAACGACGCAGCGCAGCAAAGGGCGCCCGCAACACATACCTCTCCGCCGCCCGACGCGCCAACCGCCAGCCACTCGCAAATTGTGCACTGCCACCAGCCACACGTCCAACACGCCGCGCCGCCTCCGGCCACCCGCCAGGGGGCGCTCACGTCCGCGACAACAGCGCGGCCCGCCGGGCCGGGCCGAACCGAACCGAGCCGCCGCTGCTCTGCACTCGGCACGGCCACACCCTGCTGCAGACCGGGCTCGTCCCTCTGTACGCGTCTGCCTGCGCATCAACACAACACGACCTTTTTTTTTTTTTTTCTCTCTCTACCGCCATCCCTCCTTCTCGCGTTTTACTCGTTGTTGCAGCAGCGGCGCACACCTACACATCCACAGCCCCAGCCGAGCCGGCCTCACCTCAGGGCCCGCCGCCAGCGTCTCCTCCTCGGGCACAGGTGCGGTGCTGTGGCCGCCCATCCAACCGCATTGCTGGCCGTCCAGCCACCAGGCGTTCCCACTGCCGCGAGCCACGCCGCGCACCGACCCTGCTGCAGAAAACGAAGCATAGCCAGAGACCGACCGATACACAAAGCAAGCCGTCGCCTCGCCTCTTGTCCTTCCTGCCTTCCTTCCGCCCCCGCCCTTCTCACACCACCGCCTCTCCACTTTCGCCCCCCCCCCCCCCTCCTTTTTTTTTTTTTTTTTTGTTTTCTTCTTTCTTTCTTTCTTTCTTTGGCCCTCTCTCCTTCCCGCCATGGCGGTTACGGCACCGCCTGCAGCGGCAGATTTTTTGCGCCCACACGCCTACTCCTACCACCATTAACCTTGCCCTGCCCTGCCCATCAACGTCGCAGTCGAACCGACGCTTGCCAACACACTGCCCACGTTCCTTTCTCTTTTCGGCCTACGCCCATTACGCGCCGCCGCCACAGCACCTTCCCTTCCCACAACACACCGACGTCATCACACGCACCCAAAACAGGGGCCACGACCGTGTTCCTCGCCCACTCCCATCCCGCACGGTACGCACATTCCCAACTACTACCGCGCACCCTCCCTTTCCAATCTGTGTGTCTCTGTGTCTGTGTCCTGTCCGCGCGTGACGCCTCTCAACATCCGCCGTCCCCCGTCCCGTTTTCGCCCCCATGCCGTCGTCGCGCCGCCTCCGCCCCTGTCCGCCCCGCACCACACCATACACCGCTGCTTGTCCCGGCCGTTGCCACCAAAGGCGCCGACCGCAAACGCGCCACGCCGCAGCCCCCGTGCGTCTCGCGCTCGCTTGCATCTCCGTGCCGACGCTGCCTCTCTTCCCGCTCGCACTCGACCTCGACAACACAGTCTTTGGCTCCGCCACTGCGTGTTCCGGTGGTACGCACGCTGCAACACGTATGTATTCATTACCAGAGCGATGGCGAGGCATGACAGCATCTCTGTCTGACCAGAGAGTTCTTTATCGCTGCTAGTCGGCGCTTGGACCGCGCCAGACGACAGTAGTGGCACGCACCGGGTCGCCAGGAACAGTTGTTATATATATATTGTAGCGCGAGTCGGGAGAGGTAGTAGTCGGTCGACAGTAGTAGCGGGTGGACGGTTGTACTGAGCGGGCGTCGGCGGCGTGCTCTGCTCGTCTCGCGACTCTGGTCACGGTTCGGGACGATGTATAGTATATTGTGTTATAATCAAAAGGTGGTGTGTACGCTGCATTGCGCAAATCTGATAACGTATGTTCATTGTACTTCTTTTGTTCAACAACAAAAGCCCCACTATTACTTTTTTTCTAAAGTAACTTTTGTCTCTTAACGAAAAACATTCACTTTTTAAAGACTACTTCCTATGGCATTTCCCTCCAAGGAGTGCAATTAATTACCAGCCAGCACTCATTCATTGCACACAGCTGTGTAAGGGGTATCTACAATTGAGGAGCGGATATAAATGCAATTTTTTGTTTTTTTTTTTTTTTGTGTGTGTGTTGTAACCTCCCAGCAAAATTTAAAATAATGGACAATGTTATTTACGGATGCTAATGGACATTGCGCTAATTGTAACCTCGCCCACAATGAGAGGTATTGAAAATGGCAACAAAAATGTGAAATTCGCAATCTGACTCAAATATAAAGTCTTCACACAACATTTACAAAAGTCCGTTCAGTGACAAGAAACTTCAATTAAACCGAAATATCGGTCTTTGGCCCTGTGCAAAACAATCAGAATTAAAGTCTTACCTCCGAATAAATGGATGTCACATATCTGCTCTTGTTGTTGCGCACCGCTTGGAGGAACTGCATTGCAAATAATAATATTCTCTTTTTTTTTGTGATTTTAGTGGAATTTTTCTTTTAAAGAAGTGGAGTGAAATGGGAAGTGCAACGAAATCTTTAGTTCAATAAAAAATTAAATTTTTGAAAAAATGCTTTTGAAATAAAAATTATTATTGGGGGACTTGTTGGAGAATAGTTACAATAAATAAAATTTTTCATTATCTAATGATTATATTAATTAACAGTATACCTTATTCACCATCTTGACCAGTGTTGCCGACCGCCTACATCACACAACCGCACTCGGCTGCTACTACTGACCGACCGCTCTGCATGACGACTATTAGCGTACTGCACGCGACGACTACTGACAGAGTACAGCCCTCAACTACACAGAGCTACGGACTCGCAACGACTACTGACAGACTGACTGACTGACTGACTGACTGACTGAGAACCGCTCGCAACACTCGCGCAGTCCAGCGCAAACTCTCTGGTCACAGATGCTACAATGTCTCGCCATCGCTACTATGTTACATACGTGTTTCAGTGTCTTTTTCATTGGGGTAACGATCTTTGGCTCTTTTTATTCTGAATACAGGGCCAAAGGTCAACGCTGCTGCCCTTATACAATTTATCAGGTTTCATTATGTCTGTTGCAATGTTACATACGGTTCACTCTTTCATTAATATTATCGTTGGGTTTGTTTTGTAGGGACGTTAACATTCAGGCACATTTTTATTATCATCGGACTCTCTGCTATTTGTGCAGGGAGGTTATACCTGGGTCCATTTCCATTTACATTTTAATATTGATAGACTTTTTGTTTTCTTTTTTGTTTCTTGTTGTTTTTCCTTCTTTTTTTTGTTGTTTTTTTTTTTTTTTCTTTTGTTTTTCCCGCTCTCACCACCACCGCCGCATCACGCCTTCCGTTTTCTTGGTTTCTTTTCTGTTCTTCAACTGCTTCAACATCACCGCGCCCCATTTCCACACCACAGCCATCAGCCTCCAAGACGGGCGGGCGCAGTGTGCCATTTCCGGCGCACAAGCACACCCGTACGGTACTCTCCTCGCCCCCACGCCACCAACAACACAGCGACCACGCGGCTTTCAGGCACGGCACGGCACCGGCGAAATGCGCCGCCCCCGCCCCTCCGCGCATCCGTCCGTCTCGCCACGTTCACTGACAGCCGCGTCTGCGGCTACACCACGACAACCACAACACAACACCGCTCCCCTCCCTGGCAACTCACATTGTTTTTCTCCTCCTCTTTTGCACAAACCACAACGCCGAGCACAGGCGCAAGCCACCCACACCGCGCCCCTCCCCGTCCCGTCTTTGGCCGCCGCTCCTCGTTTCCTCGTTTGCCCCCTCCCATCTCCCGAAATGCCATGCCAGCAGCGTTACGCATGCCCCTCCCCTGTCCACACAACACTACCGCCTAACGAACAGCCTTTTCCGGGCCACATCCAGGGCACGCCCACCTCCAAACACTGCCAATTCACGGACGCACACACACACACACACACACACACACACTCACTTTCTCGACACCTTTCTGTACGGAGGGTGCGTCATCTCGACCGTGACAGAGTGACGGCAACTATCGACGATCCATTTCCCCCCACTGGTAAAACATGTCCACTAACACCTACATACATCATTCAAGTACACAGACAATAGCATACACACAATGGGAGGGCACACGAACATGGACGGCACGGCACTGTCATACACTCTTCCTCAGAACCATATCAACAAACGTTACGTACATCCGGGAAAGCGAAAGCGAAAGCGAAAGCAAAAGCAAAGGCAAAGCCCAATGCAGCCGTCAAAGGTAACGTTCACCACGGCAGACACTTGCAGCCGCGCCGCCGTTAAACGCATTTCAGTGCGGCTCCAATACGCCTCCGACACGGGAACGTACGTTCCGTTGCTCTACGAATGCGTTTCTCCCCTTTTTCCCTTCCTCTCTCTTTTGCCCCCCCTCCTTGCACTCTTGCCTCATTCCTCACGTTCTGCCCAGACATTCGACCGATCAAAGTCAACCTCTCGTTACCGTTCTCAGCGCGACGGTGTACAACAGTATGACGGGTGTGCCCAAGACTTCGGTTCAGTTGCGTGACGCCGGTCTATCGCGCCGATCGACAGTTACTCAGGGGGCGACGGATCGGACCACGTCACCGACACACAAAACACTTTCAAACAAACAAATACATACCGGATGGACACAGACAAACACGTGTACAGACATTCGCCAAACAAACGACCGCCGCCGCCGCCGCCGCCGTCGTCGTCTAGCGTGCATCTTGAATGACGACATCGGTGTGCGTGCGTCGTACGCAATCAGTCAGACACGGCTATCAAACATCAGAGTCGAATGGTACATCATCGTGCGTGTCGCCGTACACGTACAGTACAATACAACAACAATGCGTCTTAATGGCACGTTCATTTCAACGTCACTCACACACCTCCACGCTGCAGTTACGTCGCACCATTGTCAAACTCGGCGTACAGCAAAGGGAATAGTGGGCGGCAAAAAAAACCAAACAAAAACATTTCACATTTCACCCTCGCCATGTATGATGTGCAAAAAAACAAACCCGCAAACGGCCGTCGTTACGGTGACACAAAAGTCGCCGATCACACTGTCCCCCCTCGCAGACGGGTAACACACACACACCAACAACACCAATGGGTCAAAAACCACGCCAACGAGGCGTGCCACCATTCCACGCCACGGCGACCAACCTCGTGGCCGTACCCCGCGCAACACGCTTTGACGCGCCCCCCCCCCACCCCACAATCAAAATGCACACATACATCACAGCCGTCCACACAAACAACAACAACAATTCCGCCCTTCCCGCAAAAGGCAAGTTGGTGGCCCTGAAAAGGGCCGTTTTGCCGCTCTCGCAACGGAGGAGCCTTCTCTCTCCATCCTTCCTTCCATTCCAGAGCCACCTCCTTACTTGGAGCTCGTGTACTTGGTCACCGCCTTCGTGCCCTCGCTCACGGCGTGCTTGGCCAGCTCGCCAGGCAGCAACAGCCGCACAGCGGTCTGGATCTCGCGGGACGTGATGGTCGAGCGCTTGTTGTAGTGCGCCAGGCGAGAAGCCTCGGCCGCAATGCGCTCGAAAATGTCGTTCACGAAGCTGTTCATGATGCTCATCGCCTTCGACGAGATGCCCGTGTCAGGGTGCACCTGCTTCAGCACCTTGTAGATGTAGATGGCATAGCTCTCCTTCCTCTTGCGCTTCTTCTTCTTGTCGCCCTTCGAAATGTTCTTCTGCGCCTTGCCAGCCTTCTTGGCGGCCTTCCCGCTAGTCTTGGGCGGCATCTCGAACCAACGTACGGCAGCAGCAACACCAGTAGCAAGCGCTCCGCTCTAGTCAGCGTCTCCCCACACAGTGGCACCCGCCGCCAGCCGCCGCCGCACCTTTACCAGCTCGCCCTGTTGCGGCCGCCGACCAATGGGGCGCGCGCGCAACCGGCCGCCGCACCCGAGCCCATAAAGCACCCCCACCCCGGCTGCGCCGGCACGCACTCCGCTGCTCGACTCGCTGCCGCTCGCACCGGTCGTTTTCGTTTCCGTTTCGTGTGCACCGTCGCTAGCCCATCGCCATGTCCGGACGCGGAAAGGGAGGCAAAGTCAAGGGCAAGTCAAAGTCCCGCTCAAGCAGGGCTGGGCTCCAGTTCCCGGTCGGCAGAATCCACCGCCTCCTGCGCAAGGGAAACTACGCAGAGCGCGTCGGCGCCGGGGCGCCCGTCTACCTCGCCGCCGTCATGGAGTACCTCGCGGCTGAGGTGCTCGAGCTGGCCGGAAACGCGGCCCGCGACAACAAGAAGACGCGCATCATCCCGCGCCACCTGCAGCTTGCCATCCGCAACGACGAGGAGCTCAACAAGCTCCTGTCGGGCGTCACCATCGCACAGGGTGGTGTCCTGCCCAACATCCAGGCCGTCCTGCTGCCAAAGAAGACCGAGAAGAAGGCCTAAAGGAGGCCAGGCAATCGCAGCGCCGCGTGCTCCCCTGCACGCAACGCGCTTTGCCGGCTCGGCCCACAACAATCGGCCCTTTTCAGGGCCACCACACACACCTACGTCCAAAGCAAAATTTCAGTCGTCCTCGCCGCACCTTGTTTTGTTTTAACTTTGCACAGCCGCCGCCGGCGCACGTCCGCCATCTTGTCGTCCACACAGCCCGTGTGGCCCAACACACACACACACACACATTTTGCACGGTCGCAGTCGCCTTCCAAACCGACAACGGCAGCAATAATGACCATTGTTACAGGGAGGCGTGTCGACACACCGCCCTCCACTCCCGCGCGCAACGGCCGTCGACACGAACGAAACAGCTGATCCGGCCGCCTATGCCCACACGCCTTGCCTCGGAAACCCCAACGCCGCCGCAAACAAACACACAGAGACAAACCACGCAAGCAAATAATCACCGCCTCTCGCACAACAACACACAGCCCGCCATCTCCGTCGCGATCGATACAAAGACACACAATAACAAACACACAAACGAAGCAGCTCCACACACAGCCAGCCACATGACACGTTTCCTTTCCTTCTCCCCTCCCAGTCACATCACGTCGCTCAAACGGAAACAAACAAACAAACAAACAACACAGCGCACACACGCAGCAACAACACAGACTCTTTCGCACTTTTCAACTTCCGAACAGTGTGGTGGCCCTGAAAAGGGCCGTTTTCTAGTCTCTCCCACCCACAAGCACGGCCGCGGGAAGGCCAGCGCCCGCTGCGACGCAGCCTAACCGCCGAAACCGTACAGGGTGCGCCCCTGCCTCTTCAGGGCGTACACCACGTCCATGGCCGTCACAGTCTTGCGCTTGGCGTGCTCAGTGTACGTCACCGCGTCGCGGATCACGTTCTCCAGGAACACCTTCAGCACCCCGCGGGTCTCCTCGTAGATCAGACCAGAGATGCGCTTCACGCCGCCCCTGCGAGCCAGGCGGCGGATGGCGGGCTTCGTGATGCCCTGGATGTTGTCGCGCAACACCTTGCGGTGCCGCTTGGCGCCACCCTTGCCGAGCCCCTTTCCTCCCTTGCCGCGGCCTGTCATCCTTCCTTCCTCGGGCAAAGCAACAACGTGCACAAACAGCAGCTGCAGCGGCTGGCGAGTCGGCTACGGTCTGCGCCCAGCGCGCCCGCCGCCCCCCTATATAGACTCTGGCCCGCCCTCCCCCCACCACGCGCAACCGAGGGCATATAAGCGCAGCACGGAGGCGCGCGGGCCCGTTGTCAAGGCAGCACCGGACGCCGCGCCGCACCTAACCTCCACGCACGCCGCTCCGCTACCGCCAACGCTACCGCCATGGCCCGCACAAAGCAAACGGCCCGCAAGTCCACCGGCGGAAAGGCGCCGCGCAAACAGCTCGCCACCAAGGCGGCGAGGAAGAGCGCGCCCGCCACCGGAGGCGTCAAGAAGCCCCACCGCTACAGGCCGGGCACCGTCGCCCTGCGAGAAATCAGGCGCTACCAGAAGAGCACAGAGCTGCTCATCCGCAAGCTGCCATTCCAGCGCCTAGTGCGCGAGATCGCCCAGGACTTCAAGACCGACCTGCGCTTCCAGAGCTCCGCAGTCATGGCCCTGCAGGAGGCCAGCGAGGCCTACCTCGTCGGCCTCTTCGAAGACACCAACCTGTGCGCAATCCACGCCAAGCGCGTCACCATCATGCCCAAGGACATCCAGCTCGCGCGCCGCATCCGCGGCGAGCGCGCCTAAACCGCGCCGCGGCACCGCACCGCACAAACAAAAACGGCCCTTTTCAGGGCCACTAACATCTCTCCGTCGCGAGCAAACTTTGTCGGTCGCCTGCCTCTCGCCCCGCAACCCAAAAACAAAAACCACCACTTCCCGTCCGTCCGCCACACCCGCTCACTCTGCCTGCCTGCTAGCAGCGCGCAACAATCACACATCATCCCTCCCCGGCGCTCAAAGCGCACAATGCCCAACGGCCGACGTCACACCGCACGGGTGGCTGGCCGGCCGCCGCTTTCGTTTCGAAAACAAAAAAACCCGCACTCCACTCCGACGGCCAACGGCCAGGCAGGCGCGCTCGCTCGCTCTACACGCCACCGAAATCCCCGCCGACTCCTTCCGCATCTCAACGTGCCCCCCGTTGCAAAACATAACACACACACACACACAAAGGAACAAAACAAAACAAAGACCAGACACGACTCGACAAGACAGACATCCGAGAAGAACGAACGCAGGCAAGCCAACCAACGTATTCAAACAAAACAACGTGACAGAAAACCAACCGTCGGCCGCCGCCACAAACACGGCGACAATCAACCACGACAACAACAACAACAACAACAACAACAACACCGCTTACCGCTACCGCCGCCCACACCCGCCACCGACCCCCGCAATCCAACCACCACGGCACGCAAACAGCATCCCCACGGGCATACAGAAACGCCAGACAGACAGACACCCACACCAAACGCAACACGACAATCAAAACCTTCCCCGACGTGCTTTGATGGCCCTGAGAAGGGCCGTTTTGGGCCGCGCGTCTCTTGCGCGCCACTAGACGACGACGGGGGGTGGGGACGACGGAGTCAAGCGCCAAACCCTTCCATTCCCATCTCTTTCTCCTCTACTCTACTTCTTCTTCTTGGGCGAAGCCTTCGCCTTAGACGGCGTCGTCGCCTTCTTCGGGCGCGGCGCCTTCGGCTTCTTCGTCGGAACCTTGGCGGCCTTCTTCGCCTTCGACGGCGACTTGGCCTTGGCCGGCTTGGCCGCAGCCGCCTTCTTCGCACCCGCGGGAGCGGCCGACGCCGCAGACGCCTTCTTGGCGGCGCCCGCCTTCCGACCGGTCGCCGCCTTCACGCCACCAGCCTTCTTTGCGCCGGCCGCACGGGCGCCCTTCTTCTCCTTGCTGGCCGGAGCGGCGCGCTTCTTCTTGGCACCGCCAGCACGAGCCTTGCCGCCCTCGGCCGCCCCCCCCGCCGCCGGCGCCGGCAAGCTTGAACGAGCCGGACGCGCCCTTCCCCTTCGTCTGCACCAGCTCGCCCGCCACGACGGCCGACTTGAGGTACTTCTTGATAAACGGCGCCAGCTTCTCCGCGTCCAGCTTGTAGTGCGCGGCTATGTACTTCTTGATCGCCTGCAGCGACGACCCGCCGCGCTCCTTCAGACTCTTGATGGCGGCCGTCACCATCTCAGAGGTGCGCGGGTGCGCAGGCTTGGCGCGCGGCTTCTTCGCAGACGACGCAGACTTGGCCTTCTTCGTAGTGCCGGTGGCGGCGGGTGCCGCAGCAGTCTCGTTCGTAGCCGCCTGATCTGCCATTTCGACGACGCGCGTAACACACAGCGAGAGCGAGAGCGAGCGGGACGGACGGCAGGCACGCAAGCACAGCACAGCAGCAGAGCAGAGAATCACAAGGCCCAGCCAGTGTCGCGGGCGGGCGCGGACGGCCGAGAGAGCGGCCGCCACTCTGCGCGCCGCCGCGCCGCGCCTCCCGCGCTTGCTACCGCCCAACGTCCGACAGCCTGTGCGGAGCAGCCCCAAACCTGCGCCACAACCGCCCGCGCCTTTCAAACCACCGAGGATGGGGCTACACAC
>NW_025727104.1:0-69009 GCF_021461385.2 Schistocerca piceifrons | reverse complement strand
CCGACGTGCTTTGATGGCCCTGAGAAGGGCCGTTTTGGGCCGCGCGTCTCTTGCGCGCCACTAGACGACGACGGGGGGTGGGGACGACGGGGTCAAGCGCCAAACCCTTCCTTTCCCATCTCTTTCTCCTCTACTCTACTCTACTTCTTCTTCTTGGGCGAAGCCTTCGCCTTAGACGGCGTCGTCGCCTTCTTCGGGCGCGGCGCCTTCGGCTTCTTCGTCGGAACCTTGGCGGCCTTCTTCGCCTTCGACGGCGACTTGGCCTTGGCCGGCTTGGCCGCAGCCGCCTTCTTCGCACCCGCGGGAGCGGCCGACGCCGCAGACGCCTTCTTGGCGGCGCCCGCCTTCCGACCGGTCGCCGCCTTCACGCCACCAGCCTTCTTTGCGCCGGCCGCACGGGCGCCCTTCTTCTCCTTGCTGGCCGGAGCGGCGCGCTTCTTCTTGGCACCGCCAGCACGAGCCTTGCCGCCCTCGGCCGCCCCCCCGCCGCCGGCGCCGGCAAGCTTGAACGAGCCGGACGCGCCCTTCCCCTTCGTCTGCACCAGCTCGCCCGCCACGACGGCCGACTTGAGGTACTTCTTGATAAACGGCGCCAGCTTCTCCGCGTCCAGCTTGTAGTGCGCGGCTATGTACTTCTTGATCGCCTGCAGCGACGACCCGCCGCGCTCCTTCAGACTCTTGATGGCGGCCGTCACCATCTCAGAGGTGCGCGGGTGCGCAGGCTTGGCGCGCGGCTTCTTCGCAGACGACGCAGACTTGGCCTTCTTCGTAGTGCCGGTGGCGGCGGGTGCCGCAGCAGTCTCGTTCGTAGCCGCCTGATCTGCCATTTCGACGACGCGCGTAACACACAGCGAGAGCGAGAGCGAGAGCGAGCGGGACGGCAGGCACGCAAGCACAGCACAGCACGGCAGAGCAGAGCAGAGAATCACAAGGGCCCAGCCAGTGTCGCGGGCGGGCGCGGACGGCCGAGAGAGCGGCCGCCACTCTGCGCGCGCCGCCGCGCCGCGCCTCCCGCGCTTGCTACCGCCCAACGTCCGACAGCCTGTGCGGAGCAGCCCCAAAGCTGCGCCACAACCGCCCGCGCCTTTCAAACCACCGAGGATGGGGCTACACACAGCCACACCACAGTCGCCAACCAGTCGCCACGGCAGCGCCGCAAACCACGGCCAAACTGCAGCTACCGCGCGCTACAGCCTGGGTCGGCCCGCCGAGAATCGCCGCCCCCGCCCAAATGCCGCCCCCACAGCCCCAGCCGACGACCCGCCACAATGGCCAAACCTTCGGCAAAACTCCCACACCGTCGCCGCGGCAGCCCGGCCAGCGCGGCCGGCGCCACAGCCACACAAGCCGAGGCGTGCGGCGATGACGGCCGTGCAAACGCGCCTCCGCCGCCCCATCGCCTTCCGTCGCCCTCCCGCCGTTTCCCGATCGGCCCGCAGCCGTCGGGCCACATCGCGCGCCGTCCTCCTCCTCTCGCCCGCCAACATTCACAGCCGTTTCTCAACAATTGCCCGCCGCAAACGGACGCCGCCTGCGCAACAGGCGCCGCCGCCCCTCGCCGCTTCCGACCCAACCCCTCGACCGAGGCAAACCGCAATCCGAATCTACAGACCAACCCAATCTGCCGTCAGCACACACGACAGCCGACCTTACACGTTGCGCGTTACACATTACGTTTACACGTCTAGGTTAGGTTCGGTTAGGTTAGGTGGACGTGGGTTAGGTTAAGGGGACTTGGGTTAGGTTAAGCGTCAAACTTAGGTTAAGCATTCAAACACGTCAGGCGTCAGAGGTTAGGTTAGGTTAGGTTACGTTAGGTTACGTTACACGTTAGGTTAAGGGGTCAGTGCTAGGTTAAGAAGCGTCAAACGTAGGTTAAAAAAGCGTTCAAAACGTGAGGCGTGAGCCGCCGGACAGCTTACCTTACGTAGACGTTTGGGGCTCACAGGCTGAGCTCACCTCACCACACCACAGGTTAGGTTCGGTTCGGTTCGCTCGGCTCAGCGTAAAGCGCCGAGGTCAGGGTTACGTTCGTTCACCTTCGGGCGCCACACTTTCGGTTGAAAGGTCGCGACGGGACGACGTCGGCAGGCACCGCCGCAAACGGACAAAAACGTACAGACGACGTCGAAAACCGCCGACAGACGGGGGAGCAGCACGACCACGACCAGATACCGAGCGCGAACGAGACGCACGCGAACCACCCCCACCGGCCAAAGGGCACCACACAACAACCCAGAGCACCACGTGTCGACACCACAGCAACCCGCCGCTCACGCGACATGGCTGGCACCGAAGGGCAACCGCCCGCAACTGCGCTTTCCGCGCCGGCCCGGATGCACGTCGTGCTACAACAACACCACTACCGTACACAGCCGCTGTTCACAACATCACTATCATGCGCGCCCGCGGCTCGCCGCCGTCGCAGTCGCAGCCCCAACGCCAGCACTTTTGCACCACCATTCACACGCACCGCAACACAGCTCGCCGACACAGCCGAACAAAACAAACACCACACAACAACAGCAACAACGCCGCCGCCTCTACTCGTGCCGGCGACCCACCCCGCCGATGGCGCACCTTTCGCCAGCCGGCAATCGACACACACGCACGCACCCACCCACCCCCCGGGGCCCAGTGCAAAAAAAAACACACAAAAACAAAAACAAAAAAAAAACAACACAAACGACACGGGAAGCGCACACCGCCACTTCGCGCGCACGCCACCAACCAGTCGTCGTCTCAAAATAACAAACACAAACAAAATAAACTAACAACTAGGGCAACACAAAACAAAAACGCCTCGCACGAACCGCCCACAAAAAGGACAAGCACACGCACAGCCTCTGCTGACGACCACGACGCAGCGGCACGCTGCTCCTGTCCCGCGCCCCGCGCCCCGCGCCCCACTCGATTCACAACTCACGCGACACCGTCAACGACGGGCTCGCTTCCCGCAACCTACCACCTTTCCGCCACGACGCACAGCCCCAGCCCCACCCGACCCGACGACGCCCGTGGCAACGACTGCACTTTCACCACCGCCTCCCCCTTCCCCCCCAAAACACACACACACACACAGCCAGCCAAAAACGCACTCGCGACCCACACATGCACGTGCATCGGCACACGCCAACCAGTCAACGTCGACAACCACACGCAAGGCTCGAAACGAAACCGGCGTCCTTCCACGTTGCCATCAAGCTACCTACACGACACAAGACACAAGGAACAAACACAACAGCCGGCCCCACTAATTCCCACTCTCACGCCGCAAAAAGCACACCGAAACCGCCAAACGCACGCACATTCCCCTTCGCACTGACACCGACCGGCTCGCTACCACACACCTCTCGGCAGCCGTTTCACGCCAATTCGCCACACCGCCCACACAGTCGACAAGCGCCCGCCCTGTACGGCACACGCAACGACGCAGCGCAGCAAAGGGCGCCCGCAACACATACCTCTCCTCTCTCTCCCTCTCCGCCGCCCGACGCGCCAACCGCCACGCCACACCGCCAGCCACTCGCAAATTGTGCACTGCCACCAGCCACACGTCCAACACGCCGCGCCGCCTCCGGCCACCCGCCAGGGGGCGCTCACGTCCGCGACAACAGCGCGGCCCGCCGGGCCGAACCGAACCGAACCGAGCCGCCGCTGCTCTGCACTCGGCACGGCCACACCCTGCTGCAGACCGGGCTCGTCTCTCTGTACGCGTCTGCCTGCGCATCAACACAACACGACCTTTTTTTTTTTTTTCTCTCTACCGCCATCCCTTCTTCTCGCGTTTTACTCGTTGTTGCAGCAGCGGCGCACACCTACACATCCACAGCCCCAGCCGAGCCGAGCCGGCCTCACCTCAGGGCCCGCCGCCAGCGTCTCCTCCTCGGGCACAGGTGCGGTGCTGTGGCCGCCCATCCAACCGCATTGCTGGCCGTCCAGCCGCCAGGCGTTCCCACTGCCGCGAGCCACGCCGCGCACCCGACCCTGCTGCAGAAAACGAAGCATAGCCAGAGACCGACCGATACACAAAGCAAGCCGTCGCCTCGCCTCTTGTCCTTCCTGCCTTCCTTTCGCCCCCCCCCCCCCTCCTTTTTTTTTTTATTTTGTTTTCTTCTTTCTTTCTTTCTTTGGCCCTCTCTCCTTCCCGCCCCATGGCGGTTACGGCACCGCCTGCAGCGGCAGATTTTTTGCGCCCACACGCCTACTCCTACCACCATTAACCTTGCCCTGCCCATCAACGTCGCAGTCGAACCGACGCTTGCCAACACACTGCCCACGTTCCTTTCTCTTTTCGGCCTACGCCCATTACGCGCCGCCGCCACAGCACCTTCCCTTCCCACAACACACCGACGTCATCACACGCACCCACAAACAGGGGCCACGACCGTGTTCCTCGCCCACTCCCATCCCGCACGGTACGCACATTCCCAACTACTACCGCGCACCCTCCCTTTCCAATCTGTGTGTCTCTGTGTCTGTGTCCTGTGTCCTGTCCGCGCGTGACGCCTCTCAACATCCGCCGTCCCCCGTCCCGTTTCGCCCCCATGCCGTCGTCGCGCCGCCTCCTCCCCGTCCACCGCCGCCCCTGTCCGCCCCGCACCACACCATACACCGCTGCTTGTCCCGGCCGTTGCCACCAAAGGCGCCGACCGCAAACGCGCCACGCCGCAGCCCCCGTGCGTCTCGCTCGCTTGCATCTCCGTGCCGACGCTGCCTCTCTTCCCGCTCGCACTCGACCTCGACAACACAGTCTTTGGCTCCGCCACTGCGTGTTCCGGTGGTACGCACGCTGCAACACGTATGTATTCGTTACCAGAGCGATGGCGAGGCATGACAGCATCTCTGTCTGACCAGAGAGTTATTTATCGTTGCTAGTCGGCGCTTGGACCGCGCCAGACGACAGTAGTGGCACGCACCGGGTCGCCAGGAACAGTTGTTATATATATTGTAGCGCGAGTCGGGAGAGGTAGTAGTCGGTCGACAGTAGTAGCGGGTGGACGGTTGTACTGAGCGGGCGTCGGCGGCGTGCTCTGCTCGTCTCGCGACTCTGGTCACGGTTCGGGACGATGTATAGTATATTGTGTTATAATCAAAAGGTAGTGTGAAGCTGCATTGCGCAAATCTGATAACGTATGTTCATTGTACTTATTTTGTTCAACAACAAAAGCCCCACTATTACTTTTTTCTAAAGCAACTTTTGTCTTTTAACGAAAAACATTCACTTTTAAAGACTACTTCCTATGGCATTTCCCTCCAAGGAGTGCAATTAATTACCAGCCAGCACTCATTCATTGCACACAGCTGTGTAAGGGGTATCTACAATTGAGGAGCGGATATAAATGCAACTTTTTTGTTTTTTTTTTTTTTTTGTGTGTTGTAACCTCCCCGCAAAATTTAAAATAATGGACAATGTTATTTACGGATGCTAATGGACATTGCGCTAATTGTAACCTCGCCCACAATGAGAGGTATTGAAAATGGCAACAAAAATGTGAAATTCGCAATCCGACTCAAATATAAATTCTTCACAACATTTAAAGTCCGTTCAGTGACAAGAAACTTCAATTGAGCCGAAATATCGGTCTTTGGCCCTGTGCAAAACAATCAGAATTAAAGTCTTACCTCAGAATAAATGGATGTCACATTTCTGCTCTTGTTGTTGCGCAGCGCTTGGAGGAACTGCATTGCAAATAATAATATTCTCTTTTTTTGTGATTTTAGTGAAATTTTTCTTCAAAGAAGTGGAATGAAATGGGAAGTGCAACGAACTCTTTAGTTCAATAAAACATTACATTTTTGAAAAATGCTTTTGAAATAAAAATTATTTTTGGGGAACTTGTTGGAGAATTAATTACAATAAATATAATTTTTCATTATCTAATGATTATATTAATTAACAGTATACCTCCTTCACCATCTTGACCAGTGTTGCCGACCGCCTACATCACACAACCGCACTCGGCTGCTACTACTGACCGACCGCTCTGCATGACGACTATTAGCGTACTGCACGCGACGACTACTGACAGAGTACAGCCCTCAACTAGACAGAGCTACAGACTCGCAACGACTGACTGACTGACTGACTGACTGACTGACTGACTGAGAACCGCTCGCAACACTCGCGCGGTCCAGCGCAAACTCTCTGGTCACAGATGCTACAATGTCTCGCCATCGCTGCTATGTTACATACGTGTTTCAGTGTCTTTTCATTGGGGTAACGATCTTTGGCTCTTTTTATTCTGAATACAGGGCCAAAGGTCAACGCTGCTGCCCTTATACAATTTATCAGGTTCCATTATGTCTGTTGCAATGTTACATACGGTTCATTCTTTCATTAATATTATCGTTGGGTTTGTTTTGTAGGGACGTTAACATTCTGGCACATTTTTATTATCATCGGACTCTCTGCTATTTGTGCAGGGAGGTTATACCTGGGTCCATTTCCATTTCCATTTCCATTTACATTTTAATATTGATAGACTTTTTGTTTTCTTTTTTTGTTTCTTGTTGTTTTTCCTTCTTTTTTCTTGTTGTTTTTTTTTCTTTCTTTTTTTTTGTTTTGTTTTGTTTTTCCCGCTCTCACCACCACCGCCGCATCACGCCTTCCGTTTTCTTCTTGGTTTCTTTTCTGTTCTTCAACTGCTTCAACATCACCGCGCCCCATTTCCACACCACAGCCATCAGCCTCCAAGACGGGCAGGCGCAGTGTGCCATTTCCGGCGCACAAGCACACCCGTACGGTACTCTCCTCGCCCCCACGCCACCAACAACACAGCGACCACGCGGCTTTCAGGCATGGCATGGCACGGCACGGCACGGCACCGGCGAAATGCGCCGCCCCCGCCCCTCCGCGCATCCGTCCGTCTCGCCACGTTCACTGACAGCCGCGTCTGCGGCTACACCACGACAACCACAACACAACACCGCTCCCCTCCCTGGCAACTCATTGTTTTTCTCCTCCTCTTTTGCACAAACCACAACGCCGAGCACAGGCGCAAGCCACCCACACCGCGCCCCTCCCCGTCCCGTCTTTGGCCGCCGCTCCTCGTTTCCTCGTTTGCCCCCTCCCATCTCCCGAAATGCCATGCCAGCAGCGTTACGCATGCCCCTCCCCTGTCCACACAACACTACCGCCAAACGAACAGCCTTCCGGGCCACATGCAGGGCACGCCCACCTCCAAACACTGCCAATTCACGGACGCACGCACGCACACACACACACACACACACACACACACACACACACACACACACACACACACTTTCCCGACACCTTTCTGTACGGAGGGTGCGTCATCTCGACCGTGACAGAGTGACGCCAACTATCGACGATCCATTTCCCCCCACTGGTAAAACACGTCCACTAACACCTACATACATCATTCAAGTACACAGACAATAGCATACACACAATGGGAGGGCACACGAACATGGACGGCACGGCACTGTCACACACTCTTCCTCAGAACCAACCATACCAACAAACGTTACGTACAACCGGGAAAGCGAAAGCGAAAGCAAAAGCAAAAAGCAAAGGCCAATGCAGCCGTCAAAGGTAACGTTCACCACGGCAGACACTTGCAGCCGCGCCGCCGTTAAACGCATTTCAGTGCGGCTCCAATACGCCTCCGACACGGGAACGTTCCGTTGCTCTACGAATGCGTTTCTCCCCTTTTTCCCTTCCTCTCTCTTTTGCCCCCCCCCCCTCTGTCCTTTCCTCCTGCACTCTTGCCTCCTTCCTCACGTTCTGCCCAGACATTCGACCGATCAAAGTCAACCTGTCGTTACCGTTCTCAGCGCGACGGTGTACAACAGTATGACGGGTGTGCCCACGACTTCGGTTCAGTTGCGTGACGCCGGTCTATCGCGCCGATCGACAGTTACTCAGGGGGGCGACGGATCGGACCACGTCACCGACACACAAAACACTTTCAAACAAACAAATACATACCGGATGGACACAGACAAACACGTGTACAGACATTCGCCAAAAACGGCCGCCGCCGCCGCCGCCGTCGTCTAGCGTCGCGCTTACTGTACTGCACTGGACACGCGTGCATCTTGAATGACGACATCGGTGTGCGTGCGTCGTACGCAATCAGTCAGACACGGCTATCAAAAATCAGAGTCGAATGGTACATCATCGTGCGTGTCGCCGTACACGTACAGTACAATGCAACAACAATGCGTCTTCATGGCACGTTCATTTCAACGTCACTCACACACCTCCACGCTGCAGTTACGTCGCACCATTGTCAAACTCGGCGTACAGCAAAGGGAATAGTGGGCGGCAAACAAAAACCACAAAAAAAAACAACATTTCACATTTCACCCTCGCCATGTATGATGTGCAAAAAACAAACCCGCAAACGGCCGTCGTTACGGTGACACAAAAGTCGGCGATCGCACTGTCCCCCCTCGCAGACAGGTAACACACACACCAACAACACCAAATGGGTCAAAAACCACGCCAACGAGGCGTGCCACCATTCCACGCCACGGCGACCAACCTCGTGGCCGTACCCCGCGCAACACGCTTTGACGCGCCCCCCCACCCACAATCAAAATGCACACATACATCACAGCCGTCCACACAAACAACAACAACAATTCCGCCCTTCCCGCAAAAGGCAAGTTGGTGGCCCTGAAAAGGGCCGTTTTGCCGCTCTCGCAACGGAGGAGCATTCTCTCTCCATCCTTCCTTCCGTTCCAGAGCCACCTCCTTACTTGGAGCTCGTGTACTTGGTCACCGCCTTCGTGCCCTCGCTCACGGCGTGCTTGGCCAGCTCGCCAGGCAGCAACAGCCGCACAGCGGTCTGGATCTCGCGGGACGTGATGGTCGAGCGCTTGTTGTAGTGCGCCAGGCGAGAAGCCTCGGCCGCAATGCGCTCGAAAATGTCGTTCACGAAGCTGTTCATGATGCTCATCGCCTTCGACGAGATGCCCGTGTCAGGGTGCACCTGCTTCAGCACCTTGTAGATGTAGATGGCATAGCTCTCCTTCCTCTTGCGCTTCTTCTTCTTGTCGCCCTTCGAAATGTTCTTCTGCGCCTTGCCAGCCTTCTTGGCGGCCTTCCCGCTAGTCTTGGGCGGCATCTCGAACCAACGTACGGCGGCAGCAGCAACACCAGTAGCAAGCGCTCCGCTCTAGTCAGCGTCTCCCCACACAGTGGCACCCGCCGCCAGCCGCCGCCGCACCTTTACCAGCTCGCCCTGTTGCGGCCGCCGACCAATGGGGCGCGCGCGCAACCGGCCGCCGCACCCGAGCCCATAAAGCACCCCCACCCCGGCTGCGCCGGCACGCACTCCGCTGCTCGACTCGCTGCCGCTCGCACCGGTCGTTTTCGTTTCCTTCTCGTGTGCACCGTCGCTAGCCCATCGCCATGTCCGGACGCGGAAAGGGAGGCAAAGTCAAGGGCAAGTCAAAGTCCCGCTCAAGCAGGGCTGGGCTCCAGTTCCCGGTCGGCAGAATCCACCGCCTCCTGCGCAAGGGAAACTACGCAGAGCGCGTCGGCGCCGGGGCGCCCGTCTACCTCGCCGCCGTCATGGAGTACCTCGCGGCTGAGGTGCTCGAGCTGGCCGGAAACGCGGCCCGCGACAACAAGAAGACGCGCATCATCCCGCGCCACCTGCAGCTTGCCATCCGCAACGACGAGGAGCTCAACAAGCTCCTGTCGGGCGTCACCATCGCACAGGGTGGTGTCCTACCCAACATCCAGGCCGTCCTGCTGCCAAAGAAGACCGAGAAGAAGGCCTAAAGGAGGCCAGGCAATCGCAGCGCCGCGTGCTCCCCTGCACGCAACGCGCTTTGCCGGCTCGGCTCGGCCCGGCCCACAACAATCGGCCCTTTTCAGGGCCACCACACAAACCTACGTCCAAAGCAAAATTTCAGTCGTCCTCGCCGCACCTTGTTTTGTTTCAACTTTGCACTTTCACAGCACAGCCGCCGCCGGCGCACGTCCGCCATCTTGTCGTCCACACAGCCCGCACACACACACACACACACACACACACACACACACACACACACACACACACACACATTTTGCACGGTCGCAGAGTCGCCTTCCAAACGACAACGGCAGCAATAATGACCATTGTTAAAGGGAGGCGTGTCGACACACCGCCCTCCACTCCCGCGCGCAACGGCCGTCGACACGAACGAAACAGCTGATCCGGCCGCCTATGCCCACACGCCTTGCCTCGGAAACCCCAACGCCGCCGCAAACACACAGAGCCAAACCACGCAAGCAAATAATTACCGCCTCTCTCGCACAACAACACACAGCCCGCCATCTCCGTCGCGATCGATACAAAGACACACAATAACAAACACAAACGAAGCAGCTCCACACACAGCCAGCCACATGACACGTTTCCTTTCCTTCTCCCCTCCCAGCCACATCACGTCGCTCAAACGGAAAGAAAGAAAGAAACAAACAAACAAACAAACAAACAAACAAACGAACAACACAGCGCACACACACGCAGCAACAACAACAACAACAACACAGACTCTTTCGCACTTTTCAACTTCCGAACAGTGTGGTGGCCCTGAAAAGGGCCGTTTTCTAGTCTCTCCCACCCACAAGCACGGCCGCGGGAAGGCCAGCGCCCGCTGCGACGCAGCCTAACCGCCGAAACCGTACAGGGTGCGCCCCTGCCTCTTCAGGGCGTACACCACGTCCATGGCCGTCACAGTCTTGCGCTTGGCGTGCTCAGTGTACGTCACCGCGTCGCGGATCACGTTCTCCAGGAACACCTTCAGCACCCCGCGGGTCTCCTCGTAGATCAGACCAGAGATGCGCTTCACGCCGCCCCTGCGAGCCAGGCGGCGGATGGCGGGCTTCGTGATGCCCTGGATGTTGTCGCGCAACACCTTGCGGTGCCGCTTGGCGCCACCCTTGCCGAGCCCCTTTCCTCCCTTGCCGCGGCCTGTCATCCTTCCTTCCTCGGGCAAAGCAAAACGTGCACAAACAGCAGCTGCAGCGGCTGGCGAGTCGGCTACGGTCTGCGCCCAGCGCGCCCGCCGCCCCCCTATATAGACTCTGGCCCGCCCTCCCCCCACCACGCGCAACCGAGGGCATATAAGCGCAGCACGGAGGCGCGCGGGCCCGTTGTCAAGGCAGCACCGGACGCCGCGCCGCACCTAACCTCCACGCACGCCGCTCCGCTACCGCCAACGCTACCGCCATGGCCCGCACAAAGCAAACGGCCCGCAAGTCCACCGGCGGAAAGGCGCCGCGCAAACAGCTCG
This sequence comes from Schistocerca piceifrons, assembly GCF_021461385.2. Taxonomy (NCBI): domain Eukaryota; kingdom Metazoa; phylum Arthropoda; class Insecta; order Orthoptera; family Acrididae; genus Schistocerca; species Schistocerca piceifrons. The sequence continues at coordinate 57,747 of NW_025727104.1, read as the reverse complement.
CCACCAAGGCGGCGAGGAAGAGCGCGCCCGCCACCGGAGGCGTCAAGAAGCCCCACCGCTACAGGCCGGGCACCGTCGCCCTGCGAGAAATCAGGCGCTACCAGAAGAGCACAGAGCTGCTCATCCGCAAGCTGCCATTCCAGCGCCTAGTGCGCGAGATCGCCCAGGACTTCAAGACCGACCTGCGCTTCCAGAGCTCCGCAGTCATGGCCCTGCAGGAGGCCAGCGAGGCCTACCTCGTCGGCCTCTTCGAAGACACCAACCTGTGCGCAATCCACGCCAAGCGCGTCACCATCATGCCCAAGGACATCCAGCTCGCGCGCCGCATCCGCGGCGAGCGCGCCTAAACCGCGCCGCGGCACCGCACCGCACAAACAAAAACGGCCCTTTTCAGGGCCACTAACATCTCTCCGTCGCGAGCAAACTTTGTCGGTCGCCTGCCTCTCGCCCCGCAACCCAAAAACAAAAACCACCACTTCCCGTCCGTCCGCCACACACACCCGCTCACTCTGCCTGCCTGCTAGCAGCGCGCAACAATCACACATCATCCCTCCCCGGCGCTCAAAGCGCACAATACCCAACGGCCGACGTCACACCGCACGGGTGGCTGGCCGGCCGCCGCTTTCGTTTCGAAAACAAAAAAAACCCGCACTCCACTCCGACGGCCAACGGCCAGGCAGGCGCGCTCGCTCGCTCTACACGCCACCGAAATCCCCGCCGACTCCTTCCACATCTCAACGTGCCCCCCGTTGCAAAACATAACACACACAAAGAAACAAAACAAAGACCAGACACGACTAGACAAGACACACATCCGAGAAGAACGAACGCAGGCAAGCCAACCAACGTATTCAAACAAAACAACGTGACAGAAAACCAACCGTCGGCCGCCGCCACAAACACGGCGACAATCAACCACGACAACAACAACACCGCTTACCGCTACCGCCGCCCACACCCGCCACCGACCCCCGCAATCAAACCACCACGGCACGCAAACAGCATCCCCACGGGCATACAGACAGACACCCACACCAAACGCAACACGACAATCAAAACCTTCCCCGACGTGCTTTGATGGCCCTGAGAAGGGCCGTTTTGGGCCGCGCGTCTCTTGCGCGCCACTAGACGACGACGGGGGGTGGGGACGACGGGGTCAAGCGCCAAACCCTTCCTTTCCCATCTCTTTCTCCTCTACTCTACTCTACTTCTTCTTCTTGGGCGAAGCCTTCGCCTTAGACGGCGTCGTCGCCTTCTTCGGGCGCGGCGCCTTCGGCTTCTTCGTCGGAACCTTGGCGGCCTTCTTCGCCTTCGACGGCGACTTGGCCTTGGCCGGCTTGGCCGCAGCCGCCTTCTTCGCACCCGCGGGAGCGGCCGACGCCGCAGACGCCTTCTTGGCGGCGCCCGCCTTCCGACCGGTCGCCGCCTTCACGCCACCAGCCTTCTTTGCGCCGGCCGCACGGGCGCCCTTCTTCTCCTTGCTGGCCGGAGCGGCGCGCTTCTTCTTGGCACCGCCAGCACGAGCCTTGCCGCCCTCGGCCGCCCCCCCGCCGCCGGCGCCGGCAAGCTTGAACGAGCCGGACGCGCCCTTCCCCTTCGTCTGCACCAGCTCGCCCGCCACGACGGCCGACTTGAGGTACTTCTTGATAAACGGCGCCAGCTTCTCCGCGTCCAGCTTGTAGTGCGCGGCTATGTACTTCTTGATCGCCTGCAGCGACGACCCGCCGCGCTCCTTCAGACTCTTGATGGCGGCCGTCACCATCTCAGAGGTGCGCGGGTGCGCAGGCTTGGCGCGCGGCTTCTTCGCAGACGACGCAGACTTGGCCTTCTTCGTAGTGCCGGTGGCGGCGGGTGCCGCAGCAGTCTCGTTCGTAGCCGCCTGATCTGCCATTTCGACGACGCGCGTAACACACAGCGAGAGCGAGAGCGAGAGCGAGCGGGACGGCAGGCACGCAAGCACAGCACAGCACGGCAGAGCAGAGCAGAGAATCACAAGGGCCCAGCCAGTGTCGCGGGCGGGCGCGGACGGCCGAGAGAGCGGCCGCCACTCTGCGCGCCGCCGCGCCGCGCCTCCCGCGCTTGCTACCGCCCAACGTCCGACAGCCTGTGCGGAGCAGCCCCAAAGCTGCGCCACAACCGCCCGCGCCTTTCAAACCACCGAGGATGGGGCTACACACAGCCACACCACAGTCGCCAACCAGTCGCCACGGCAGCGCCGCAAACCACGGCCAAACTGCAGCTACCGCGCGCTACAGCCTGGGTCGGCCCGCCGAGAATCGCCGCCCCCGCCCAAATGCCGCCCCCACAGCCCCAGCCGACGACCCGCCACAATGGCCAAACCTTCGGCAAAACTCCCACACCGTCGCCGCGGCAGCCCGGCCAGCGCGGCCGGCGCCACAGCCACACAAGCCGAGGCGTGCGGCGATGACGGCCGTGCAAACGCGCCTCCGCCGCCCCATCGCCTTCCGTCGCCCTCCCGCCGTTTCCCGATCGGCCCGCAGCCGTCGGGCCACATCGCGCGCCGTCCTCCTCCTCTCGCCCGCCAACATTCACAGCCGTTTCTCAACAATTGCCCGCCGCAAACGGACGCCGCCTGCGCAACAGGCGCCGCCGCCCCTCGCCGCTTCCGACCCAACCCCTCGACCGAGGCAAACCGCAATCCGAATCTACAGACCAACCCAATCTGCCGTCAGCACACACGACAGCCGACCTTACACGTTGCGCGTTACACATTACGTTTACACGTCTAGGTTAGGTTCGGTTAGGTTAGGTGGACGTGGGTTAGGTTAAGGGGACTTGGGTTAGGTTAAGCGTCAAACTTAGGTTAAGCATTCAAACACGTCAGGCGTCAGAGGTTAGGTTAGGTTAGGTTACGTTAGGTTACGTTACACGTTAGGTTAAGGGGTCAGTGCTAGGTTAAGAAGCGTCAAACGTAGGTTAAAAAAGCGTTCAAAACGTGAGGCGTGAGCCGCCGGACAGCTTACCTTACGTAGACGTTTGGGGCTCACAGGCTGAGCTCACCTCACCACACCACAGGTTAGGTTCGGTTCGGTTCGCTCGGCTCAGCGTAAAGCGCCGAGGTCAGGGTTACGTTCGTTCACCTTCGGGCGCCACACTTTCGGTTGAAAGGTCGCGACGGGACGACGTCGGCAGGCACCGCCGCAAACGGACAAAAACGTACAGACGACGTCGAAAACCGCCGACAGACGGGGGAGCAGCACGACCACGACCAGATACCGAGCGCGAACGAGACGCACGCGAACCACCCCCACCGGCCAAAGGGCACCACACAACAACCCAGAGCACCACGTGTCGACACCACAGCAACCCGCCGCTCACGCGACATGGCTGGCACCGAAGGGCAACCGCCCGCAACTGCGCTTTCCGCGCCGGCCCGGATGCACGTCGTGCTACAACAACACCACTACCGTACACAGCCGCTGTTCACAACATCACTATCATGCGCGCCCGCGGCTCGCCGCCGTCGCAGTCGCAGCCCCAACGCCAGCACTTTTGCACCACCATTCACACGCACCGCAACACAGCTCGCCGACACAGCCGAACAAAACAAACACCACACAACAACAGCAACAACGCCGCCGCCTCTACTCGTGCCGGCGACCCACCCCGCCGATGGCGCACCTTTCGCCAGCCGGCAATCGACACACACGCACGCACCCACCCACCCCCCGGGGCCCAGTGCAAAAAAAAACACACAAAAACAAAAACAAAAAAAAAACAACACAAACGACACGGGAAGCGCACACCGCCACTTCGCGCGCACGCCACCAACCAGTCGTCGTCTCAAAATAACAAACACAAACAAAATAAACTAACAACTAGGGCAACACAAAACAAAAACGCCTCGCACGAACCGCCCACAAAAAGGACAAGCACACGCACAGCCTCTGCTGACGACCACGACGCAGCGGCACGCTGCTCCTGTCCCGCGCCCCGCGCCCCGCGCCCCACTCGATTCACAACTCACGCGACACCGTCAACGACGGGCTCGCTTCCCGCAACCTACCACCTTTCCGCCACGACGCACAGCCCCAGCCCCACCCGACCCGACGACGCCCGTGGCAACGACTGCACTTTCACCACCGCCTCCCCCTTCCCCCCCAAAACACACACACACACACAGCCAGCCAAAAACGCACTCGCGACCCACACATGCACGTGCATCGGCACACGCCAACCAGTCAACGTCGACAACCACACGCAAGGCTCGAAACGAAACCGGCGTCCTTCCACGTTGCCATCAAGCTACCTACACGACACAAGACACAAGGAACAAACACAACAGCCGGCCCCACTAATTCCCACTCTCACGCCGCAAAAAGCACACCGAAACCGCCAAACGCACGCACATTCCCCTTCGCACTGACACCGACCGGCTCGCTACCACACACCTCTCGGCAGCCGTTTCACGCCAATTCGCCACACCGCCCACACAGTCGACAAGCGCCCGCCCTGTACGGCACACGCAACGACGCAGCGCAGCAAAGGGCGCCCGCAACACATACCTCTCCTCTCTCTCCCTCTCCGCCGCCCGACGCGCCAACCGCCACGCCACACCGCCAGCCACTCGCAAATTGTGCACTGCCACCAGCCACACGTCCAACACGCCGCGCCGCCTCCGGCCACCCGCCAGGGGGCGCTCACGTCCGCGACAACAGCGCGGCCCGCCGGGCCGAACCGAACCGAACCGAGCCGCCGCTGCTCTGCACTCGGCACGGCCACACCCTGCTGCAGACCGGGCTCGTCTCTCTGTACGCGTCTGCCTGCGCATCAACACAACACGACCTTTTTTTTTTTTTTCTCTCTACCGCCATCCCTTCTTCTCGCGTTTTACTCGTTGTTGCAGCAGCGGCGCACACCTACACATCCACAGCCCCAGCCGAGCCGAGCCGGCCTCACCTCAGGGCCCGCCGCCAGCGTCTCCTCCTCGGGCACAGGTGCGGTGCTGTGGCCGCCCATCCAACCGCATTGCTGGCCGTCCAGCCGCCAGGCGTTCCCACTGCCGCGAGCCACGCCGCGCACCGACCCTGCTGCAGAAAACGAAGCATAGCCAGAGACCGACCGATACACAAAGCAAGCCGTCGCCTCGCCTCTTGTCCTTCCTGCCTTCCTTTCGCCCCCCCCCCCTCCTTTTTTTTTTTTATTTTGTTTTCTTCTTTCTTTCTTTCTTTGGCCCTCTCTCCTTCCCGCCCCATGGCGGTTACGGCACCGCCTGCAGCGGCAGATTTTTTGCGCCCACACGCCTACTCCTACCACCATTAACCTTGCCCTGCCCATCAACGTCGCAGTCGAACCGACGCTTGCCAACACACTGCCCACGTTCCTTTCTCTTTTCGGCCTACGCCCATTACGCGCCGCCGCCACAGCACCTTCCCTTCCCACAACACACCGACGTCATCACACGCACCCACAAACAGGGGCCACGACCGTGTTCCTCGCCCACTCCCATCCCGCACGGTACGCACATTCCCAACTACTACCGCGCACCCTCCCTTTCCAATCTGTGTGTCTCTGTGTCTGTGTCCTGTGTCCTGTCCGCGCGTGACGCCTCTCAACATCCGCCGTCCCCCGTCCCGTTTTCGCCCCCATGCCGTCGTCGCGCCGCCTCCTCCCCGTCCACCGCCGCCCCTGTCCGCCCCGCACCACACCATACACCGCTGCTTGTCCCGGCCGTTGCCACCAAAGGCGCCGACCGCAAACGCGCCACGCCGCAGCCCCCGTGCGTCTCGCTCGCTTGCATCTCCGTGCCGACGCTGCCTCTCTTCCCGCTCGCACTCGACCTCGACAACACAGTCTTTGGCTCCGCCACTGCGTGTTCCGGTGGTACGCACGCTGCAACACGTATGTATTCGTTACCAGAGCGATGGCGAGGCATGACAGCATCTCTGTCTGACCAGAGAGTTATTTATCGTTGCTAGTCGGCGCTTGGACCGCGCCAGACGACAGTAGTGGCACGCACCGGGTCGCCAGGAACAGTTGTTATATATATTGTAGCGCGAGTCGGGAGAGGTAGTAGTCGGTCGACAGTAGTAGCGGGTGGACGGTTGTACTGAGCGGGCGTCGGCGGCGTGCTCTGCTCGTCTCGCGACTCTGGTCACGGTTCGGGACGATGTATAGTATATTGTGTTATAATCAAAAGGTAGTGTGAAGCTGCATTGCGCAAATCTGATAACGTATGTTCATTGTACTTATTTTGTTCAACAACAAAAGCCCCACTATTACTTTTTTCTAAAGCAACTTTTGTCTTTTAACGAAAAACATTCACTTTTTAAAGACTACTTCCTATGGCATTTCCCTCCAAGGAGTGCAATTAATTACCAGCCAGCACTCATTCATTGCACACAGCTGTGTAAGGGGTATCTACAATTGAGGAGCGGATATAAATGCAACTTTTTTGTTTTTTTTTTTTTTTTGTGTGTTGTAACCTCCCCGCAAAATTTAAAATAATGGACAATGTTATTTACGGATGCTAATGGACATTGCGCTAATTGTAACCTCGCCCACAATGAGAGGTATTGAAAATGGCAACAAAAATGTGAAATTCGCAATCCGACTCAAATATAAATTCTTCACAACATTTAAAGTCCGTTCAGTGACAAGAAACTTCAATTGAGCCGAAATATCGGTCTTTGGCCCTGTGCAAAACAATCAGAATTAAAGTCTTACCTCAGAATAAATGGATGTCACATTTCTGCTCTTGTTGTTGCGCAGCGCTTGGAGGAACTGCATTGCAAATAATAATATTCTCTTTTTTTGTGATTTTAGTGAAATTTTTCTTCAAAGAAGTGGAATGAAATGGGAAGTGCAACGAACTCTTTAGTTCAATAAAACATTACATTTTTGAAAAATGCTTTTGAAATAAAAATTATTTTTGGGGAACTTGTTGGAGAATTAATTACAATAAATATAATTTTTCATTATCTAATGATTATATTAATTAACAGTATACCTCCTTCACCATCTTGACCAGTGTTGCCGACCGCCTACATCACACAACCGCACTCGGCTGCTACTACTGACCGACCGCTCTGCATGACGACTATTAGCGTACTGCACGCGACGACTACTGACAGAGTACAGCCCTCAACTAGACAGAGCTACAGACTCGCAACGACTGACTGACTGACTGACTGACTGACTGACTGACTGAGAACCGCTCGCAACACTCGCGCGGTCCAGCGCAAACTCTCTGGTCACAGATGCTACAATGTCTCGCCATCGCTGCTATGTTACATACGTGTTTCAGTGTCTTTTTCATTGGGGTAACGATCTTTGGCTCTTTTTATTCTGAATACAGGGCCAAAGGTCAACGCTGCTGCCCTTATACAATTTATCAGGTTCCATTATGTCTGTTGCAATGTTACATACGGTTCATTCTTTCATTAATATTATCGTTGGGTTTGTTTTGTAGGGACGTTAACATTCTGGCACATTTTTATTATCATCGGACTCTCTGCTATTTGTGCAGGGAGGTTATACCTGGGTCCATTTCCATTTCCATTTCCATTTACATTTTAATATTGATAGACTTTTTGTTTTCTTTTTTTGTTTCTTGTTGTTTTTCCTTCTTTTTTCTTGTTGTTTTTTTTTCTTTCTTTTTTTTTGTTTTGTTTTGTTTTTCCCGCTCTCACCACCACCGCCGCATCACGCCTTCCGTTTTCTTCTTGGTTTCTTTTCTGTTCTTCAACTGCTTCAACATCACCGCGCCCCATTTCCACACCACAGCCATCAGCCTCCAAGACGGGCAGGCGCAGTGTGCCATTTCCGGCGCACAAGCACACCCGTACGGTACTCTCCTCGCCCCCACGCCACCAACAACACAGCGACCACGCGGCTTTCAGGCATGGCATGGCACGGCACGGCACGGCACCGGCGAAATGCGCCGCCCCCGCCCCTCCGCGCATCCGTCCGTCTCGCCACGTTCACTGACAGCCGCGTCTGCGGCTACACCACGACAACCACAACACAACACCGCTCCCCTCCCTGGCAACTCATTGTTTTTCTCCTCCTCTTTTGCACAAACCACAACGCCGAGCACAGGCGCAAGCCACCCACACCGCGCCCCTCCCCGTCCCGTCTTTGGCCGCCGCTCCTCGTTTCCTCGTTTGCCCCCTCCCATCTCCCGAAATGCCATGCCAGCAGCGTTACGCATGCCCCTCCCCTGTCCACACAACACTACCGCCAAACGAACAGCCTTCCGGGCCACATGCAGGGCACGCCCACCTCCAAACACTGCCAATTCACGGACGCACGCACGCACACACACACACACACACACACACACACACACACACACACACACTTTCCCGACACCTTTCTGTACGGAGGGTGCGTCATCTCGACCGTGACAGAGTGACGCCAACTATCGACGATCCATTTCCCCCCACTGGTAAAACACGTCCACTAACACCTACATACATCATTCAAGTACACAGACAATAGCATACACACAATGGGAGGGCACACGAACATGGACGGCACGGCACTGTCACACACTCTTCCTCAGAACCAACCATACCAACAAACGTTACGTACAACCGGGAAAGCGAAAGCGAAAGCAAAAGCAAAAAGCAAAGGCCAATGCAGCCGTCAAAGGTAACGTTCACCACGGCAGACACTTGCAGCCGCGCCGCCGTTAAACGCATTTCAGTGCGGCTCCAATACGCCTCCGACACGGGAACGTTCCGTTGCTCTACGAATGCGTTTCTCCCCTTTTTCCCTTCCTCTCTCTTTTGCCCCCCCCCCCTCTGTCCTTTCCTCCTGCACTCTTGCCTCCTTCCTCACGTTCTGCCCAGACATTCGACCGATCAAAGTCAACCTGTCGTTACCGTTCTCAGCGCGACGGTGTACAACAGTATGACGGGTGTGCCCACGACTTCGGTTCAGTTGCGTGACGCCGGTCTATCGCGCCGATCGACAGTTACTCAGGGGGGCGACGGATCGGACCACGTCACCGACACACAAAACACTTTCAAACAAACAAATACATACCGGATGGACACAGACAAACACGTGTACAGACATTCGCCAAAAACGGCCGCCGCCGCCGCCGCCGTCGTCTAGCGTCGCGCTTACTGTACTGCACTGGACACGCGTGCATCTTGAATGACGACATCGGTGTGCGTGCGTCGTACGCAATCAGTCAGACACGGCTATCAAAAATCAGAGTCGAATGGTACATCATCGTGCGTGTCGCCGTACACGTACAGTACAATGCAACAACAATGCGTCTTCATGGCACGTTCATTTCAACGTCACTCACACACCTCCACGCTGCAGTTACGTCGCACCATTGTCAAACTCGGCGTACAGCAAAGGGAATAGTGGGCGGCAAACAAAAACCACAAAAAAAAACAACATTTCACATTTCACCCTCGCCATGTATGATGTGCAAAAAACAAACCCGCAAACGGCCGTCGTTACGGTGACACAAAAGTCGGCGATCGCACTGTCCCCCCTCGCAGACAGGTAACACACACACCAACAACACCAAATGGGTCAAAAACCACGCCAACGAGGCGTGCCACCATTCCACGCCACGGCGACCAACCTCGTGGCCGTACCCCGCGCAACACGCTTTGACGCGCCCCCCCACCCACAATCAAAATGCACACATACATCACAGCCGTCCACACAAACAACAACAACAATTCCGCCCTTCCCGCAAAAGGCAAGTTGGTGGCCCTGAAAAGGGCCGTTTTGCCGCTCTCGCAACGGAGGAGCATTCTCTCTCCATCCTTCCTTCCGTTCCAGAGCCACCTCCTTACTTGGAGCTCGTGTACTTGGTCACCGCCTTCGTGCCCTCGCTCACGGCGTGCTTGGCCAGCTCGCCAGGCAGCAACAGCCGCACAGCGGTCTGGATCTCGCGGGACGTGATGGTCGAGCGCTTGTTGTAGTGCGCCAGGCGAGAAGCCTCGGCCGCAATGCGCTCGAAAATGTCGTTCACGAAGCTGTTCATGATGCTCATCGCCTTCGACGAGATGCCCGTGTCAGGGTGCACCTGCTTCAGCACCTTGTAGATGTAGATGGCATAGCTCTCCTTCCTCTTGCGCTTCTTCTTCTTGTCGCCCTTCGAAATGTTCTTCTGCGCCTTGCCAGCCTTCTTGGCGGCCTTCCCGCTAGTCTTGGGCGGCATCTCGAACCAACGTACGGCGGCAGCAGCAACACCAGTAGCAAGCGCTCCGCTCTAGTCAGCGTCTCCCCACACAGTGGCACCCGCCGCCAGCCGCCGCCGCACCTTTACCAGCTCGCCCTGTTGCGGCCGCCGACCAATGGGGCGCGCGCGCAACCGGCCGCCGCACCCGAGCCCATAAAGCACCCCCACCCCGGCTGCGCCGGCACGCACTCCGCTGCTCGACTCGCTGCCGCTCGCACCGGTCGTTTTCGTTTCCTTCTCGTGTGCACCGTCGCTAGCCCATCGCCATGTCCGGACGCGGAAAGGGAGGCAAAGTCAAGGGCAAGTCAAAGTCCCGCTCAAGCAGGGCTGGGCTCCAGTTCCCGGTCGGCAGAATCCACCGCCTCCTGCGCAAGGGAAACTACGCAGAGCGCGTCGGCGCCGGGGCGCCCGTCTACCTCGCCGCCGTCATGGAGTACCTCGCGGCTGAGGTGCTCGAGCTGGCCGGAAACGCGGCCCGCGACAACAAGAAGACGCGCATCATCCCGCGCCACCTGCAGCTTGCCATCCGCAACGACGAGGAGCTCAACAAGCTCCTGTCGGGCGTCACCATCGCACAGGGTGGTGTCCTACCCAACATCCAGGCCGTCCTGCTGCCAAAGAAGACCGAGAAGAAGGCCTAAAGGAGGCCAGGCAATCGCAGCGCCGCGTGCTCCCCTGCACGCAACGCGCTTTGCCGGCTCGGCTCGGCCCGGCCCACAACAATCGGCCCTTTTCAGGGCCACCACACAAACCTACGTCCAAAGCAAAATTTCAGTCGTCCTCGCCGCACCTTGTTTTGTTTCAACTTTGCACTTTCACAGCACAGCCGCCGCCGGCGCACGTCCGCCATCTTGTCGTCCACACAGCCCGCACACACACACACACACACACACACACACACACACACACACACACACATTTTGCACGGTCGCAGAGTCGCCTTCCAAACGACAACGGCAGCAATAATGACCATTGTTAAAGGGAGGCGTGTCGACACACCGCCCTCCACTCCCGCGCGCAACGGCCGTCGACACGAACGAAACAGCTGATCCGGCCGCCTATGCCCACACGCCTTGCCTCGGAAACCCCAACGCCGCCGCAAACACACAGAGCCAAACCACGCAAGCAAATAATTACCGCCTCTCTCGCACAACAACACACAGCCCGCCATCTCCGTCGCGATCGATACAAAGACACACAATAACAAACACAAACGAAGCAGCTCCACACACAGCCAGCCACATGACACGTTTCCTTTCCTTCTCCCCTCCCAGCCACATCACGTCGCTCAAACGGAAAGAAAGAAAGAAACAAACAAACAAACAAACAAACAAACAAACGAACAACACAGCGCACACACACGCAGCAACAACAACAACAACAACACAGACTCTTTCGCACTTTTCAACTTCCGAACAGTGTGGTGGCCCTGAAAAGGGCCGTTTTCTAGTCTCTCCCACCCACAAGCACGGCCGCGGGAAGGCCAGCGCCCGCTGCGACGCAGCCTAACCGCCGAAACCGTACAGGGTGCGCCCCTGCCTCTTCAGGGCGTACACCACGTCCATGGCCGTCACAGTCTTGCGCTTGGCGTGCTCAGTGTACGTCACCGCGTCGCGGATCACGTTCTCCAGGAACACCTTCAGCACCCCGCGGGTCTCCTCGTAGATCAGACCAGAGATGCGCTTCACGCCGCCCCTGCGAGCCAGGCGGCGGATGGCGGGCTTCGTGATGCCCTGGATGTTGTCGCGCAACACCTTGCGGTGCCGCTTGGCGCCACCCTTGCCGAGCCCCTTTCCTCCCTTGCCGCGGCCTGTCATCCTTCCTTCCTCGGGCAAAGCAAAACGTGCACAAACAGCAGCTGCAGCGGCTGGCGAGTCGGCTACGGTCTGCGCCCAGCGCGCCCGCCGCCCCCCTATATAGACTCTGGCCCGCCCTCCCCCCACCACGCGCAACCGAGGGCATATAAGCGCAGCACGGAGGCGCGCGGGCCCGTTGTCAAGGCAGCACCGGACGCCGCGCCGCACCTAACCTCCACGCACGCCGCTCCGCTACCGCCAACGCTACCGCCATGGCCCGCACAAAGCAAACGGCCCGCAAGTCCACCGGCGGAAAGGCGCCGCGCAAACAGCTCACCACCAAGGCGGCGAGGAAGAGCGCGCCCGCCACCGGAGGCGTCAAGAAGCCCCACCGCTACAGGCCGGGCACCGTCGCCCTGCGAGAAATCAGGCGCTACCAGAAGAGCACAGAGCTGCTCATCCGCAAGCTGCCATTCCAGCGCCTAGTGCGCGAGATCGCCCAGGACTTCAAGACCGACCTGCGCTTCCAGAGCTCCGCAGTCATGGCCCTGCAGGAGGCCAGCGAGGCCTACCTCGTCGGCCTCTTCGAAGACACCAACCTGTGCGCAATCCACGCCAAGCGCGTCACCATCATGCCCAAGGACATCCAGCTCGCGCGCCGCATCCGCGGCGAGCGCGCCTAAACCGCGCCGCGGCACCGCACCGCACAAACAAAAACGGCCCTTTTCAGGGCCACTAACATCTCTCCGTCGCGAGCAAACTTTGTCGGTCGCCTGCCTCTCGCCCCGCAACCCAAAAACAAAAACCACCACTTCCCGTCCGTCCGCCACACACACCCGCTCACTCTGCCTGCCTGCTAGCAGCGCGCAACAATCACACATCATCCCTCCCCGGCGCTCAAAGCGCACAATACCCAACGGCCGACGTCACACCGCACGGGTGGCTGGCCGGCCGCCGCTTTCGTTTCGAAAACAAAAAAAACCCGCACTCCACTCCGACGGCCAACGGCCAGGCAGGCGCGCTCGCTCGCTCTACACGCCACCGAAATCCCCGCCGACTCCTTCCACATCTCAACGTGCCCCCCGTTGCAAAACATAACACACACAAAGAAACAAAACAAAGACCAGACACGACTAGACAAGACACACATCCGAGAAGAACGAACGCAGGCAAGCCAACCAACGTATTCAAACAAAACAACGTGACAGAAAACCAACCGTCGGCCGCCGCCACAAACACGGCGACAATCAACCACGACAACAACAACACCGCTTACCGCTACCGCCGCCCACACCCGCCACCGACCCCCGCAATCAAACCACCACGGCACGCAAACAGCATCCCCACGGGCATACAGACAGACACCCACACCAAACGCAACACGACAATCAAAACCTTCCCCGACGTGCTTTGATGGCCCTGAGAAGGGCCGTTTTGGGCCGCGCGTCTCTTGCGCGCCACTAGACGACGACGGGGGGTGGGGACGACGGGGTCAAGCGCCAAACCCTTCCTTTCCCATCTCTTTCTCCTCTACTCTACTCTACTTCTTCTTCTTGGGCGAAGCCTTCGCCTTAGACGGCGTCGTCGCCTTCTTCGGGCGCGGCGCCTTCGGCTTCTTCGTCGGAACCTTGGCGGCCTTCTTCGCCTTCGACGGCGACTTGGCCTTGGCCGGCTTGGCCGCAGCCGCCTTCTTCGCACCCGCGGGAGCGGCCGACGCCGCAGACGCCTTCTTGGCGGCGCCCGCCTTCCGACCGGTCGCCGCCTTCACGCCACCAGCCTTCTTTGCGCCGGCCGCACGGGCGCCCTTCTTCTCCTTGCTGGCCGGAGCGGCGCGCTTCTTCTTGGCACCGCCAGCACGAGCCTTGCCGCCCTCGGCCGCCCCCCCGCCGCCGGCGCCGGCAAGCTTGAACGAGCCGGACGCGCCCTTCCCCTTCGTCTGCACCAGCTCGCCCGCCACGACGGCCGACTTGAGGTACTTCTTGATAAACGGCGCCAGCTTCTCCGCGTCCAGCTTGTAGTGCGCGGCTATGTACTTCTTGATCGCCTGCAGCGACGACCCGCCGCGCTCCTTCAGACTCTTGATGGCGGCCGTCACCATCTCAGAGGTGCGCGGGTGCGCAGGCTTGGCGCGCGGCTTCTTCGCAGACGACGCAGACTTGGCCTTCTTCGTAGTGCCGGTGGCGGCGGGTGCCGCAGCAGTCTCGTTCGTAGCCGCCTGATCTGCCATTTCGACGACGCGCGTAACACACAGCGAGAGCGAGAGCGAGAGCGAGCGGGACGGCAGGCACGCAAGCACAGCACAGCACGGCAGAGCAGAGCAGAGAATCACAAGGGCCCAGCCAGTGTCGCGGGCGGGCGCGGACGGCCGAGAGAGCGGCCGCCACTCTGCGCGCCGCCGCGCCGCGCCTCCCGCGCTTGCTACCGCCCAACGTCCGACAGCCTGTGCGGAGCAGCCCCAAAGCTGCGCCACAACCGCCCGCGCCTTTCAAACCACCGAGGATGGGGCTACACACAGCCACACCACAGTCGCCAACCAGTCGCCACGGCAGCGCCGCAAACCACGGCCAAACTGCAGCTACCGCGCGCTACAGCCTGGGTCGGCCCGCCGAGAATCGCCGCCCCCGCCCAAATGCCGCCCCCACAGCCCCAGCCGACGACCCGCCACAATGGCCAAACCTTCGGCAAAACTCCCACACCGTCGCCGCGGCAGCCCGGCCAGCGCGGCCGGCGCCACAGCCACACAAGCCGAGGCGTGCGGCGATGACGGCCGTGCAAACGCGCCTCCGCCGCCCCATCGCCTTCCGTCGCCCTCCCGCCGTTTCCCGATCGGCCCGCAGCCGTCGGGCCACATCGCGCGCCGTCCTCCTCCTCTCGCCCGCCAACATTCACAGCCGTTTCTCAACAATTGCCCGCCGCAAACGGACGCCGCCTGCGCAACAGGCGCCGCCGCCCCTCGCCGCTTCCGACCCAACCCCTCGACCGAGGCAAACCGCAATCCGAATCTACAGACCAACCCAATCTGCCGTCAGCACACACGACAGCCGACCTTACACGTTGCGCGTTACACATTACGTTTACACGTCTAGGTTAGGTTCGGTTAGGTTAGGTGGACGTGGGTTAGGTTAAGGGGACTTGGGTTAGGTTAAGCGTCAAACTTAGGTTAAGCATTCAAACACGTCAGGCGTCAGAGGTTAGGTTAGGTTAGGTTACGTTAGGTTACGTTACACGTTAGGTTAAGGGGTCAGTGCTAGGTTAAGAAGCGTCAAACGTAGGTTAAAAAAGCGTTCAAAACGTGAGGCGTGAGCCGCCGGACAGCTTACCTTACGTAGACGTTTGGGGCTCACAGGCTGAGCTCACCTCACCACACCACAGGTTAGGTTCGGTTCGGTTCGCTCGGCTCAGCGTAAAGCGCCGAGGTCAGGGTTACGTTCGTTCACCTTCGGGCGCCACACTTTCGGTTGAAAGGTCGCGACGGGACGACGTCGGCAGGCACCGCCGCAAACGGACAAAAACGTACAGACGACGTCGAAAACCGCCGACAGACGGGGGAGCAGCACGACCACGACCAGATACCGAGCGCGAACGAGACGCACGCGAACCACCCCCACCGGCCAAAGGGCACCACACAACAACCCAGAGCACCACGTGTCGACACCACAGCAACCCGCCGCTCACGCGACATGGCTGGCACCGAAGGGCAACCGCCCGCAACTGCGCTTTCCGCGCCGGCCCGGATGCACGTCGTGCTACAACAACACCACTACCGTACACAGCCGCTGTTCACAACATCACTATCATGCGCGCCCGCGGCTCGCCGCCGTCGCAGTCGCAGCCCCAACGCCAGCACTTTTGCACCACCATTCACACGCACCGCAACACAGCTCGCCGACACAGCCGAACAAAACAAACACCACACAACAACAGCAACAACGCCGCCGCCTCTACTCGTGCCGGCGACCCACCCCGCCGATGGCGCACCTTTCGCCAGCCGGCAATCGACACACACGCACGCACCCACCCACCCCCCGGGGCCCAGTGCAAAAAAAAACACACAAAAACAAAAACAAAAAAAAAACAACACAAACGACACGGGAAGCGCACACCGCCACTTCGCGCGCACGCCACCAACCAGTCGTCGTCTCAAAATAACAAACACAAACAAAATAAACTAACAACTAGGGCAACACAAAACAAAAACGCCTCGCACGAACCGCCCACAAAAAGGACAAGCACACGCACAGCCTCTGCTGACGACCACGACGCAGCGGCACGCTGCTCCTGTCCCGCGCCCCGCGCCCCGCGCCCCACTCGATTCACAACTCACGCGACACCGTCAACGACGGGCTCGCTTCCCGCAACCTACCACCTTTCCGCCACGACGCACAGCCCCAGCCCCACCCGACCCGACGACGCCCGTGGCAACGACTGCACTTTCACCACCGCCTCCCCCTTCCCCCCCAAAACACACACACACACACAGCCAGCCAAAAACGCACTCGCGACCCACACATGCACGTGCATCGGCACACGCCAACCAGTCAACGTCGACAACCACACGCAAGGCTCGAAACGAAACCGGCGTCCTTCCACGTTGCCATCAAGCTACCTACACGACACAAGACACAAGGAACAAACACAACAGCCGGCCCCACTAATTCCCACTCTCACGCCGCAAAAAGCACACCGAAACCGCCAAACGCACGCACATTCCCCTTCGCACTGACACCGACCGGCTCGCTACCACACACCTCTCGGCAGCCGTTTCACGCCAATTCGCCACACCGCCCACACAGTCGACAAGCGCCCGCCCTGTACGGCACACGCAACGACGCAGCGCAGCAAAGGGCGCCCGCAACACATACCTCTCCTCTCTCTCCCTCTCCGCCGCCCGACGCGCCAACCGCCACGCCACACCGCCAGCCACTCGCAAATTGTGCACTGCCACCAGCCACACGTCCAACACGCCGCGCCGCCTCCGGCCACCCGCCAGGGGGCGCTCACGTCCGCGACAACAGCGCGGCCCGCCGGGCCGAACCGAACCGAACCGAGCCGCCGCTGCTCTGCACTCGGCACGGCCACACCCTGCTGCAGACCGGGCTCGTCTCTCTGTACGCGTCTGCCTGCGCATCAACACAACACGACCTTTTTTTTTTTTTTCTCTCTACCGCCATCCCTTCTTCTCGCGTTTTACTCGTTGTTGCAGCAGCGGCGCACACCTACACATCCACAGCCCCAGCCGAGCCGAGCCGGCCTCACCTCAGGGCCCGCCGCCAGCGTCTCCTCCTCGGGCACAGGTGCGGTGCTGTGGCCGCCCATCCAACCGCATTGCTGGCCGTCCAGCCGCCAGGCGTTCCCACTGCCGCGAGCCACGCCGCGCACCGACCCTGCTGCAGAAAACGAAGCATAGCCAGAGACCGACCGATACACAAAGCAAGCCGTCGCCTCGCCTCTTGTCCTTCCTGCCTTCCTTTCGCCCCCCCCCCCCCTCCTTTTTTTTTTTTATTTTGTTTTCTTCTTTCTTTCTTTCTTTGGCCCTCTCTCCTTCCCGCCCCATGGCGGTTACGGCACCGCCTGCAGCGGCAGATTTTTTGCGCCCACACGCCTACTCCTACCACCATTAACCTTGCCCTGCCCATCAACGTCGCAGTCGAACCGACGCTTGCCAACACACTGCCCACGTTCCTTTCTCTTTTCGGCCTACGCCCATTACGCGCCGCCGCCACAGCACCTTCCCTTCCCACAACACACCGACGTCATCACACGCACCCACAAACAGGGGCCACGACCGTGTTCCTCGCCCACTCCCATCCCGCACGGTACGCACATTCCCAACTACTACCGCGCACCCTCCCTTTCCAATCTGTGTGTCTCTGTGTCTGTGTCCTGTGTCCTGTCCGCGCGTGACGCCTCTCAACATCCGCCGTCCCCCGTCCCGTTTTCGCCCCCATGCCGTCGTCGCGCCGCCTCCTCCCCGTCCACCGCCGCCCCTGTCCGCCCCGCACCACACCATACACCGCTGCTTGTCCCGGCCGTTGCCACCAAAGGCGCCGACCGCAAACGCGCCACGCCGCAGCCCCCGTGCGTCTCGCTCGCTTGCATCTCCGTGCCGACGCTGCCTCTCTTCCCGCTCGCACTCGACCTCGACAACACAGTCTTTGGCTCCGCCACTGCGTGTTCCGGTGGTACGCACGCTGCAACACGTATGTATTCGTTACCAGAGCGATGGCGAGGCATGACAGCATCTCTGTCTGACCAGAGAGTTATTTATCGTTGCTAGTCGGCGCTTGGACCGCGCCAGACGACAGTAGTGGCACGCACCGGGTCGCCAGGAACAGTTGTTATATATATTGTAGCGCGAGTCGGGAGAGGTAGTAGTCGGTCGACAGTAGTAGCGGGTGGACGGTTGTACTGAGCGGGCGTCGGCGGCGTGCTCTGCTCGTCTCGCGACTCTGGTCACGGTTCGGGACGATGTATAGTATATTGTGTTATAATCAAAAGGTAGTGTGAAGCTGCATTGCGCAAATCTGATAACGTATGTTCATTGTACTTATTTTGTTCAACAACAAAAGCCCCACTATTACTTTTTTCTAAAGCAACTTTTGTCTTTTAACGAAAAACATTCACTTTTTAAAGACTACTTCCTATGGCATTTCCCTCCAAGGAGTGCAATTAATTACCAGCCAGCACTCATTCATTGCACACAGCTGTGTAAGGGGTATCTACAATTGAGGAGCGGATATAAATGCAACTTTTTTGTTTTTTTTTTTTTTTTTGTGTGTTGTAACCTCCCCGCAAAATTTAAAATAATGGACAATGTTATTTACGGATGCTAATGGACATTGCGCTAATTGTAACCTCGCCCACAATGAGAGGTATTGAAAATGGCAACAAAAATGTGAAATTCGCAATCCGACTCAAATATAAATTCTTCACAACATTTAAAGTCCGTTCAGTGACAAGAAACTTCAATTGAGCCGAAATATCGGTCTTTGGCCCTGTGCAAAACAATCAGAATTAAAGTCTTACCTCAGAATAAATGGATGTCACATTTCTGCTCTTGTTGTTGCGCAGCGCTTGGAGGAACTGCATTGCAAATAATAATATTCTCTTTTTTTGTGATTTTAGTGAAATTTTTCTTCAAAGAAGTGGAATGAAATGGGAAGTGCAACGAACTCTTTAGTTCAATAAAACATTACATTTTTGAAAAATGCTTTTGAAATAAAAATTATTTTTGGGGAACTTGTTGGAGAATTAATTACAATAAATATAATTTTTCATTATCTAATGATTATATTAATTAACAGTATACCTCCTTCACCATCTTGACCAGTGTTGCCGACCGCCTACATCACACAACCGCACTCGGCTGCTACTACTGACCGACCGCTCTGCATGACGACTATTAGCGTACTGCACGCGACGACTACTGACAGAGTACAGCCCTCAACTAGACAGAGCTACAGACTCGCAACGACTGACTGACTGACTGACTGACTGACTGAGAACCGCTCGCAACACTCGCGCGGTCCAGCGCAAACTCTCTGGTCACAGATGCTACAATGTCTCGCCATCGCTGCTATGTTACATACGTGTTTCAGTGTCTTTTTCATTGGGGTAACGATCTTTGGCTCTTTTTATTCTGAATACAGGGCCAAAGGTCAACGCTGCTGCCCTTATACAATTTATCAGGTTCCATTATGTCTGTTGCAATGTTACATACGGTTCATTCTTTCATTAATATTATCGTTGGGTTTGTTTTGTAGGGACGTTAACATTCTGGCACATTTTTATTATCATCGGACTCTCTGCTATTTGTGCAGGGAGGTTATACCTGGGTCCATTTCCATTTCCATTTCCATTTACATTTTAATATTGATAGACTTTTTGTTTTCTTTTTTTGTTTCTTGTTGTTTTTCCTTCTTTTTTCTTGTTGTTTTTTTTTCTTTCTTTTTTTTTGTTTTGTTTTGTTTTTCCCGCTCTCACCACCACCGCCGCATCACGCCTTCCGTTTTCTTCTTGGTTTCTTTTCTGTTCTTCAACTGCTTCAACATCACCGCGCCCCATTTCCACACCACAGCCATCAGCCTCCAAGACGGGCAGGCGCAGTGTGCCATTTCCGGCGCACAAGCACACCCGTACGGTACTCTCCTCGCCCCCACGCCACCAACAACACAGCGACCACGCGGCTTTCAGGCATGGCATGGCACGGCACGGCACGGCACCGGCGAAATGCGCCGCCCCCGCCCCTCCGCGCATCCGTCCGTCTCGCCACGTTCACTGACAGCCGCGTCTGCGGCTACACCACGACAACCACAACACAACACCGCTCCCCTCCCTGGCAACTCATTGTTTTTCTCCTCCTCTTTTGCACAAACCACAACGCCGAGCACAGGCGCAAGCCACCCACACCGCGCCCCTCCCCGTCCCGTCTTTGGCCGCCGCTCCTCGTTTCCTCGTTTGCCCCCTCCCATCTCCCGAAATGCCATGCCAGCAGCGTTACGCATGCCCCTCCCCTGTCCACACAACACTACCGCCAAACGAACAGCCTTCCGGGCCACATGCAGGGCACGCCCACCTCCAAACACTGCCAATTCACGGACGCACGCACGCACACACACACACACACACACACACACACACACACACACACACACACACACACACACACTTTCCCGACACCTTTCTGTACGGAGGGTGCGTCATCTCGACCGTGACAGAGTGACGCCAACTATCGACGATCCATTTCCCCCCACTGGTAAAACACGTCCACTAACACCTACATACATCATTCAAGTACACAGACAATAGCATACACACAATGGGAGGGCACACGAACATGGACGGCACGGCACTGTCACACACTCTTCCTCAGAACCAACCATACCAACAAACGTTACGTACAACCGGGAAAGCGAAAGCGAAAGCAAAAGCAAAAAGCAAAGGCCAATGCAGCCGTCAAAGGTAACGTTCACCACGGCAGACACTTGCAGCCGCGCCGCCGTTAAACGCATTTCAGTGCGGCTCCAATACGCCTCCGACACGGGAACGTTCCGTTGCTCTACGAATGCGTTTCTCCCCTTTTTCCCTTCCTCTCTCTTTTGCCCCCCCCCCCTCTGTCCTTTCCTCCTGCACTCTTGCCTCCTTCCTCACGTTCTGCCCAGACATTCGACCGATCAAAGTCAACCTGTCGTTACCGTTCTCAGCGCGACGGTGTACAACAGTATGACGGGTGTGCCCACGACTTCGGTTCAGTTGCGTGACGCCGGTCTATCGCGCCGATCGACAGTTACTCAGGGGGGCGACGGATCGGACCACGTCACCGACACACAAAACACTTTCAAACAAACAAATACATACCGGATGGACACAGACAAACACGTGTACAGACATTCGCCAAAAACGGCCGCCGCCGCCGCCGCCGTCGTCTAGCGTCGCGCTTACTGTACTGCACTGGACACGCGTGCATCTTGAATGACGACATCGGTGTGCGTGCGTCGTACGCAATCAGTCAGACACGGCTATCAAAAATCAGAGTCGAATGGTACATCATCGTGCGTGTCGCCGTACACGTACAGTACAATGCAACAACAATGCGTCTTCATGGCACGTTCATTTCAACGTCACTCACACACCTCCACGCTGCAGTTACGTCGCACCATTGTCAAACTCGGCGTACAGCAAAGGGAATAGTGGGCGGCAAACAAAAACCACAAAAAAAAACAACATTTCACATTTCACCCTCGCCATGTATGATGTGCAAAAAACAAACCCGCAAACGGCCGTCGTTACGGTGACACAAAAGTCGGCGATCGCACTGTCCCCCCTCGCAGACAGGTAACACACACACCAACAACACCAAATGGGTCAAAAACCACGCCAACGAGGCGTGCCACCATTCCACGCCACGGCGACCAACCTCGTGGCCGTACCCCGCGCAACACGCTTTGACGCGCCCCCCCACCCACAATCAAAATGCACACATACATCACAGCCGTCCACACAAACAACAACAACAATTCCGCCCTTCCCGCAAAAGGCAAGTTGGTGGCCCTGAAAAGGGCCGTTTTGCCGCTCTCGCAACGGAGGAGCATTCTCTCTCCATCCTTCCTTCCGTTCCAGAGCCACCTCCTTACTTGGAGCTCGTGTACTTGGTCACCGCCTTCGTGCCCTCGCTCACGGCGTGCTTGGCCAGCTCGCCAGGCAGCAACAGCCGCACAGCGGTCTGGATCTCGCGGGACGTGATGGTCGAGCGCTTGTTGTAGTGCGCCAGGCGAGAAGCCTCGGCCGCAATGCGCTCGAAAATGTCGTTCACGAAGCTGTTCATGATGCTCATCGCCTTCGACGAGATGCCCGTGTCAGGGTGCACCTGCTTCAGCACCTTGTAGATGTAGATGGCATAGCTCTCCTTCCTCTTGCGCTTCTTCTTCTTGTCGCCCTTCGAAATGTTCTTCTGCGCCTTGCCAGCCTTCTTGGCGGCCTTCCCGCTAGTCTTGGGCGGCATCTCGAACCAACGTACGGCGGCAGCAGCAACACCAGTAGCAAGCGCTCCGCTCTAGTCAGCGTCTCCCCACACAGTGGCACCCGCCGCCAGCCGCCGCCGCACCTTTACCAGCTCGCCCTGTTGCGGCCGCCGACCAATGGGGCGCGCGCGCAACCGGCCGCCGCACCCGAGCCCATAAAGCACCCCCACCCCGGCTGCGCCGGCACGCACTCCGCTGCTCGACTCGCTGCCGCTCGCACCGGTCGTTTTCGTTTCCTTCTCGTGTGCACCGTCGCTAGCCCATCGCCATGTCCGGACGCGGAAAGGGAGGCAAAGTCAAGGGCAAGTCAAAGTCCCGCTCAAGCAGGGCTGGGCTCCAGTTCCCGGTCGGCAGAATCCACCGCCTCCTGCGCAAGGGAAACTACGCAGAGCGCGTCGGCGCCGGGGCGCCCGTCTACCTCGCCGCCGTCATGGAGTACCTCGCGGCTGAGGTGCTCGAGCTGGCCGGAAACGCGGCCCGCGACAACAAGAAGACGCGCATCATCCCGCGCCACCTGCAGCTTGCCATCCGCAACGACGAGGAGCTCAACAAGCTCCTGTCGGGCGTCACCATCGCACAGGGTGGTGTCCTACCCAACATCCAGGCCGTCCTGCTGCCAAAGAAGACCGAGAAGAAGGCCTAAAGGAGGCCAGGCAATCG
Organism: Schistocerca piceifrons; assembly: GCF_021461385.2. Lineage (NCBI taxonomy): Eukaryota > Metazoa > Arthropoda > Insecta > Orthoptera > Acrididae > Schistocerca > Schistocerca piceifrons. The sequence goes on along the minus strand of NW_025727104.1, from coordinate 34,594 downwards.
CAGCGCCGCGTGCTCCCCTGCACGCAACGCGCTTTGCCGGCTCGGCTCGGCCCGGCCCACAACAATCGGCCCTTTTCAGGGCCACCACACAAACCTACGTCCAAAGCAAAATTTCAGTCGTCCTCGCCGCACCTTGTTTTGTTTCAACTTTGCACTTTCACAGCACAGCCGCCGCCGGCGCACGTCCGCCATCTTGTCGTCCACACAGCCCGCACACACACACACACACACACACACACACACACACACATTTTGCACGGTCGCAGAGTCGCCTTCCAAACGACAACGGCAGCAATAATGACCATTGTTAAAGGGAGGCGTGTCGACACACCGCCCTCCACTCCCGCGCGCAACGGCCGTCGACACGAACGAAACAGCTGATCCGGCCGCCTATGCCCACACGCCTTGCCTCGGAAACCCCAACGCCGCCGCAAACACACAGAGCCAAACCACGCAAGCAAATAATTACCGCCTCTCTCGCACAACAACACACAGCCCGCCATCTCCGTCGCGATCGATACAAAGACACACAATAACAAACACAAACGAAGCAGCTCCACACACAGCCAGCCACATGACACGTTTCCTTTCCTTCTCCCCTCCCAGCCACATCACGTCGCTCAAACGGAAAGAAAGAAAGAAACAAACAAACAAACAAACAAACAAACAAACGAACAACACAGCGCACACACACGCAGCAACAACAACAACAACAACACAGACTCTTTCGCACTTTTCAACTTCCGAACAGTGTGGTGGCCCTGAAAAGGGCCGTTTTCTAGTCTCTCCCACCCACAAGCACGGCCGCGGGAAGGCCAGCGCCCGCTGCGACGCAGCCTAACCGCCGAAACCGTACAGGGTGCGCCCCTGCCTCTTCAGGGCGTACACCACGTCCATGGCCGTCACAGTCTTGCGCTTGGCGTGCTCAGTGTACGTCACCGCGTCGCGGATCACGTTCTCCAGGAACACCTTCAGCACCCCGCGGGTCTCCTCGTAGATCAGACCAGAGATGCGCTTCACGCCGCCCCTGCGAGCCAGGCGGCGGATGGCGGGCTTCGTGATGCCCTGGATGTTGTCGCGCAACACCTTGCGGTGCCGCTTGGCGCCACCCTTGCCGAGCCCCTTTCCTCCCTTGCCGCGGCCTGTCATCCTTCCTTCCTCGGGCAAAGCAAAACGTGCACAAACAGCAGCTGCAGCGGCTGGCGAGTCGGCTACGGTCTGCGCCCAGCGCGCCCGCCGCCCCCCTATATAGACTCTGGCCCGCCCTCCCCCCACCACGCGCAACCGAGGGCATATAAGCGCAGCACGGAGGCGCGCGGGCCCGTTGTCAAGGCAGCACCGGACGCCGCGCCGCACCTAACCTCCACGCACGCCGCTCCGCTACCGCCAACGCTACCGCCATGGCCCGCACAAAGCAAACGGCCCGCAAGTCCACCGGCGGAAAGGCGCCGCGCAAACAGCTCGCCACCAAGGCGGCGAGGAAGAGCGCGCCCGCCACCGGAGGCGTCAAGAAGCCCCACCGCTACAGGCCGGGCACCGTCGCCCTGCGAGAAATCAGGCGCTACCAGAAGAGCACAGAGCTGCTCATCCGCAAGCTGCCATTCCAGCGCCTAGTGCGCGAGATCGCCCAGGACTTCAAGACCGACCTGCGCTTCCAGAGCTCCGCAGTCATGGCCCTGCAGGAGGCCAGCGAGGCCTACCTCGTCGGCCTCTTCGAAGACACCAACCTGTGCGCAATCCACGCCAAGCGCGTCACCATCATGCCCAAGGACATCCAGCTCGCGCGCCGCATCCGCGGCGAGCGCGCCTAAACCGCGCCGCGGCACCGCACCGCACAAACAAAAACGGCCCTTTTCAGGGCCACTAACATCTCTCCGTCGCGAGCAAACTTTGTCGGTCGCCTGCCTCTCGCCCCGCAACCCAAAAACAAAAACCACCACTTCCCGTCCGTCCGCCACACACACCCGCTCACTCTGCCTGCCTGCTAGCAGCGCGCAACAATCACACATCATCCCTCCCCGGCGCTCAAAGCGCACAATACCCAACGGCCGACGTCACACCGCACGGGTGGCTGGCCGGCCGCCGCTTTCGTTTCGAAAACAAAAAAAACCCGCACTCCACTCCGACGGCCAACGGCCAGGCAGGCGCGCTCGCTCGCTCTACACGCCACCGAAATCCCCGCCGACTCCTTCCACATCTCAACGTGCCCCCCGTTGCAAAACATAACACACACAAAGAAACAAAACAAAGACCAGACACGACTAGACAAGACACACATCCGAGAAGAACGAACGCAGGCAAGCCAACCAACGTATTCAAACAAAACAACGTGACAGAAAACCAACCGTCGGCCGCCGCCACAAACACGGCGACAATCAACCACGACAACAACAACACCGCTTACCGCTACCGCCGCCCACACCCGCCACCGACCCCCGCAATCAAACCACCACGGCACGCAAACAGCATCCCCACGGGCATACAGACAGACACCCACACCAAACGCAACACGACAATCAAAACCTTCCCCGACGTGCTTTGATGGCCCTGAGAAGGGCCGTTTTGGGCCGCGCGTCTCTTGCGCGCCACTAGACGACGACGGGGGGTGGGGACGACGGGGTCAAGCGCCAAACCCTTCCTTTCCCATCTCTTTCTCCTCTACTCTACTCTACTTCTTCTTCTTGGGCGAAGCCTTCGCCTTAGACGGCGTCGTCGCCTTCTTCGGGCGCGGCGCCTTCGGCTTCTTCGTCGGAACCTTGGCGGCCTTCTTCGCCTTCGACGGCGACTTGGCCTTGGCCGGCTTGGCCGCAGCCGCCTTCTTCGCACCCGCGGGAGCGGCCGACGCCGCAGACGCCTTCTTGGCGGCGCCCGCCTTCCGACCGGTCGCCGCCTTCACGCCACCAGCCTTCTTTGCGCCGGCCGCACGGGCGCCCTTCTTCTCCTTGCTGGCCGGAGCGGCGCGCTTCTTCTTGGCACCGCCAGCACGAGCCTTGCCGCCCTCGGCCGCCCCCCCGCCGCCGGCGCCGGCAAGCTTGAACGAGCCGGACGCGCCCTTCCCCTTCGTCTGCACCAGCTCGCCCGCCACGACGGCCGACTTGAGGTACTTCTTGATAAACGGCGCCAGCTTCTCCGCGTCCAGCTTGTAGTGCGCGGCTATGTACTTCTTGATCGCCTGCAGCGACGACCCGCCGCGCTCCTTCAGACTCTTGATGGCGGCCGTCACCATCTCAGAGGTGCGCGGGTGCGCAGGCTTGGCGCGCGGCTTCTTCGCAGACGACGCAGACTTGGCCTTCTTCGTAGTGCCGGTGGCGGCGGGTGCCGCAGCAGTCTCGTTCGTAGCCGCCTGATCTGCCATTTCGACGACGCGCGTAACACACAGCGAGAGCGAGAGCGAGAGCGAGCGGGACGGCAGGCACGCAAGCACAGCACAGCACGGCAGAGCAGAGCAGAGAATCACAAGGGCCCAGCCAGTGTCGCGGGCGGGCGCGGACGGCCGAGAGAGCGGCCGCCACTCTGCGCGCCGCCGCGCCGCGCCTCCCGCGCTTGCTACCGCCCAACGTCCGACAGCCTGTGCGGAGCAGCCCCAAAGCTGCGCCACAACCGCCCGCGCCTTTCAAACCACCGAGGATGGGGCTACACACAGCCACACCACAGTCGCCAACCAGTCGCCACGGCAGCGCCGCAAACCACGGCCAAACTGCAGCTACCGCGCGCTACAGCCTGGGTCGGCCCGCCGAGAATCGCCGCCCCCGCCCAAATGCCGCCCCCACAGCCCCAGCCGACGACCCGCCACAATGGCCAAACCTTCGGCAAAACTCCCACACCGTCGCCGCGGCAGCCCGGCCAGCGCGGCCGGCGCCACAGCCACACAAGCCGAGGCGTGCGGCGATGACGGCCGTGCAAACGCGCCTCCGCCGCCCCATCGCCTTCCGTCGCCCTCCCGCCGTTTCCCGATCGGCCCGCAGCCGTCGGGCCACATCGCGCGCCGTCCTCCTCCTCTCGCCCGCCAACATTCACAGCCGTTTCTCAACAATTGCCCGCCGCAAACGGACGCCGCCTGCGCAACAGGCGCCGCCGCCCCTCGCCGCTTCCGACCCAACCCCTCGACCGAGGCAAACCGCAATCCGAATCTACAGACCAACCCAATCTGCCGTCAGCACACACGACAGCCGACCTTACACGTTGCGCGTTACACATTACGTTTACACGTCTAGGTTAGGTTCGGTTAGGTTAGGTGGACGTGGGTTAGGTTAAGGGGACTTGGGTTAGGTTAAGCGTCAAACTTAGGTTAAGCATTCAAACACGTCAGGCGTCAGAGGTTAGGTTAGGTTAGGTTACGTTAGGTTACGTTACACGTTAGGTTAAGGGGTCAGTGCTAGGTTAAGAAGCGTCAAACGTAGGTTAAAAAAGCGTTCAAAACGTGAGGCGTGAGCCGCCGGACAGCTTACCTTACGTAGACGTTTGGGGCTCACAGGCTGAGCTCACCTCACCACACCACAGGTTAGGTTCGGTTCGGTTCGCTCGGCTCAGCGTAAAGCGCCGAGGTCAGGGTTACGTTCGTTCACCTTCGGGCGCCACACTTTCGGTTGAAAGGTCGCGACGGGACGACGTCGGCAGGCACCGCCGCAAACGGACAAAAACGTACAGACGACGTCGAAAACCGCCGACAGACGGGGGAGCAGCACGACCACGACCAGATACCGAGCGCGAACGAGACGCACGCGAACCACCCCCACCGGCCAAAGGGCACCACACAACAACCCAGAGCACCACGTGTCGACACCACAGCAACCCGCCGCTCACGCGACATGGCTGGCACCGAAGGGCAACCGCCCGCAACTGCGCTTTCCGCGCCGGCCCGGATGCACGTCGTGCTACAACAACACCACTACCGTACACAGCCGCTGTTCACAACATCACTATCATGCGCGCCCGCGGCTCGCCGCCGTCGCAGTCGCAGCCCCAACGCCAGCACTTTTGCACCACCATTCACACGCACCGCAACACAGCTCGCCGACACAGCCGAACAAAACAAACACCACACAACAACAGCAACAACGCCGCCGCCTCTACTCGTGCCGGCGACCCACCCCGCCGATGGCGCACCTTTCGCCAGCCGGCAATCGACACACACGCACGCACCCACCCACCCCCCGGGGCCCAGTGCAAAAAAAAACACACAAAAACAAAAACAAAAAAAAACAACACAAACGACACGGGAAGCGCACACCGCCACTTCGCGCGCACGCCACCAACCAGTCGTCGTCTCAAAATAACAAACACAAACAAAATAAACTAACAACTAGGGCAACACAAAACAAAAACGCCTCGCACGAACCGCCCACAAAAAGGACAAGCACACGCACAGCCTCTGCTGACGACCACGACGCAGCGGCACGCTGCTCCTGTCCCGCGCCCCGCGCCCCGCGCCCCACTCGATTCACAACTCACGCGACACCGTCAACGACGGGCTCGCTTCCCGCAACCTACCACCTTTCCGCCACGACGCACAGCCCCAGCCCCACCCGACCCGACGACGCCCGTGGCAACGACTGCACTTTCACCACCGCCTTCCCCTTCCCCCCCAAAACACACACACACACACAGCCAGCCAAAAACGCACTCGCGACCCACACATGCACGTGCATCGGCACACGCCAACCAGTCAACGTCGACAACCACACGCAAGGCTCGAAACGAAACCGGCGTCCTTCCACGTTGCCATCAAGCTACCTACACGACACAAGACACAAGGAACAAACACAACAGCCGGCCCCACTAATTCCCACTCTCACGCCGCAAAAAGCACACCGAAACCGCCAAACGCACGCACATTCCCCTTCGCACTGACACCGACCGGCTCGCTACCACACACCTCTCGGCAGCCGTTTCACGCCAATTCGCCACACCGCCCACACAGTCGACAAGCGCCCGCCCTGTACGGCACACGCAACGACGCAGCGCAGCAAAGGGCGCCCGCAACACATACCTCTCCTCTCTCTCCCTCTCCGCCGCCCGACGCGCCAACCGCCACGCCACACCGCCAGCCACTCGCAAATTGTGCACTGCCACCAGCCACACGTCCAACACGCCGCGCCGCCTCCGGCCACCCGCCAGGGGGCGCTCACGTCCGCGACAACAGCGCGGCCCGCCGGGCCGAACCGAACCGAACCGAGCCGCCGCTGCTCTGCACTCGGCACGGCCACACCCTGCTGCAGACCGGGCTCGTCTCTCTGTACGCGTCTGCCTGCGCATCAACACAACACGACCTTTTTTTTTTTTTTCTCTCTACCGCCATCCCTTCTTCTCGCGTTTTACTCGTTGTTGCAGCAGCGGCGCACACCTACACATCCACAGCCCCAGCCGAGCCGAGCCGGCCTCACCTCAGGGCCCGCCGCCAGCGTCTCCTCCTCGGGCACAGGTGCGGTGCTGTGGCCGCCCATCCAACCGCATTGCTGGCCGTCCAGCCGCCAGGCGTTCCCACTGCCGCGAGCCACGCCGCGCACCGACCCTGCTGCAGAAAACGAAGCATAGCCAGAGACCGACCGATACACAAAGCAAGCCGTCGCCTCGCCTCTTGTCCTTCCTGCCTTCCTTTCGCCCCCCCCCCCCCCTCCTTTTTTTTTTTTATTTTGTTTTCTTCTTTCTTTCTTTCTTTGGCCCTCTCTCCTTCCCGCCCCATGGCGGTTACGGCACCGCCTGCAGCGGCAGATTTTTTGCGCCCACACGCCTACTCCAACCACCATTAACCTTGCCCTGCCCATCAACGTCGCAGTCGAACCGACGCTTGCCAACACACTGCCCACGTTCCTTTCTCTTTTCGGCCTACGCCCATTACGCGCCGCCGCCACAGCACCTTCCCTTCCCACAACACACCGACGTCATCACACGCACCCACAAACAGGGGCCACGACCGTGTTCCTCGCCCACTCCCATCCCGCACGGTACGCACATTCCCAACTACTACCGCGCACCCTCCCTTTCCAATCTGTGTGTCTCTGTGTCTGTGTCCTGTGTCCTGTCCGCGCGTGACGCCTCTCAACATCCGCCGTCCCCCGTCCCGTTTTCGCCCCCATGCCGTCGTCGCGCCGCCTCCTCCCCGTCCACCGCCGCCCCTGTCCGCCCCGCACCACACCATACACCGCTGCTTGTCCCGGCCGTTGCCACCAAAGGCGCCGACCGCAAACGCGCCACGCCGCAGCCCCCGTGCGTCTCGCTCGCTTGCATCTCCGTGCCGACGCTGCCTCTCTTCCCGCTCGCACTCGACCTCGACAACACAGTCTTTGGCTCCGCCACTGCGTGTTCCGGTGGTACGCACGCTGCAACACGTATGTATTCGTTACCAGAGCGATGGCGAGGCATGACAGCATCTCTGTCTGACCAGAGAGTTATTTATCGTTGCTAGTCGGCGCTTGGACCGCGCCAGACGACAGTAGTGGCACGCACCGGGTCGCCAGGAACAGTTGTTATATATATTGTAGCGCGAGTCGGGAGAGGTAGTAGTCGGTCGACAGTAGTAGCGGGTGGACGGTTGTACTGAGCGGGCGTCGGCGGCGTGCTCTGCTCGTCTCGCGACTCTGGTCACGGTTCGGGACGATGTATAGTATATTGTGTTATAATCAAAAGGTAGTGTGAAGCTGCATTGCGCAAATCTGATAACGTATGTTCATTGTACTTATTTTGTTCAACAACAAAAGCCCCACTATTACTTTTTTCTAAAGCAACTTTTGTCTTTTAACGAAAAACATTCACTTTTTAAAGACTACTTCCTATGGCATTTCCCTCCAAGGAGTGCAATTAATTACCAGCCAGCACTCATTCATTGCACACAGCTGTGTAAGGGGTATCTACAATTGAGGAGCGGATATAAATGCAACTTTTTTGTTTTTTTTTTTTTTTTGTGTGTTGTAACCTCCCCGCAAAATTTAAAATAATGGACAATGTTATTTACGGATGCTAATGGACATTGCGCTAATTGTAACCTCGCCCACAATGAGAGGTATTGAAAATGGCAACAAAAATGTGAAATTCGCAATCCGACTCAAATATAAATTCTTCACAACATTTAAAGTCCGTTCAGTGACAAGAAACTTCAATTGAGCCGAAATATCGGTCTTTGGCCCTGTGCAAAACAATCAGAATTAAAGTCTTACCTCAGAATAAATGGATGTCACATTTCTGCTCTTGTTGTTGCGCAGCGCTTGGAGGAACTGCATTGCAAATAATAATATTCTCTTTTTTTGTGATTTTAGTGAAATTTTTCTTCAAAGAAGTGGAATGAAATGGGAAGTGCAACGAACTCTTTAGTTCAATAAAACATTACATTTTTGAAAAATGCTTTTGAAATAAAAATTATTTTTGGGGAACTTGTTGGAGAATTAATTACAATAAATATAATTTTTCATTATCTAATGATTATATTAATTAACAGTATACCTCCTTCACCATCTTGACCAGTGTTGCCGACCGCCTACATCACACAACCGCACTCGGCTGCTACTACTGACCGACCGCTCTGCATGACGACTATTAGCGTACTGCACGCGACGACTACTGACAGAGTACAGCCCTCAACTAGACAGAGCTACAGACTCGCAACGACTGACTGACTGACTGACTGACTGACTGACTGACTGAGAACCGCTCGCAACACTCGCGCGGTCCAGCGCAAACTCTCTGGTCACAGATGCTACAATGTCTCGCCATCGCTGCTATGTTACATACGTGTTTCAGTGTCTTTTTCATTGGGGTAACGATCTTTGGCTCTTTTTATTCTGAATACAGGGCCAAAGGTCAACGCTGCTGCCCTTATACAATTTATCAGGTTCCATTATGTCTGTTGCAATGTTACATACGGTTCATTCTTTCATTAATATTATCGTTGGGTTTGTTTTGTAGGGACGTTAACATTCTGGCACATTTTTATTATCATCGGACTCTCTGCTATTTGTGCAGGGAGGTTATACCTGGGTCCATTTCCATTTCCATTTCCATTTACATTTTAATATTGATAGACTTTTTGTTTTCTTTTTTTGTTTCTTGTTGTTTTTCCTTCTTTTTTCTTGTTGTTTTTTTTTCTTTCTTTTTTTTTGTTTTGTTTTGTTTTTCCCGCTCTCACCACCACCGCCGCATCACGCCTTCCGTTTTCTTCTTGGTTTCTTTTCTGTTCTTCAACTGCTTCAACATCACCGCGCCCCATTTCCACACCACAGCCATCAGCCTCCAAGACGGGCAGGCGCAGTGTGCCATTTCCGGCGCACAAGCACACCCGTACGGTACTCTCCTCGCCCCCACGCCACCAACAACACAGCGACCACGCGGCTTTCAGGCATGGCATGGCACGGCACGGCACGGCACCGGCGAAATGCGCCGCCCCCGCCCCTCCGCGCATCCGTCCGTCTCGCCACGTTCACTGACAGCCGCGTCTGCGGCTACACCACGACAACCACAACACAACACCGCTCCCCTCCCTGGCAACTCATTGTTTTTCTCCTCCTCTTTTGCACAAACCACAACGCCGAGCACAGGCGCAAGCCACCCACACCGCGCCCCTCCCCGTCCCGTCTTTGGCCGCCGCTCCTCGTTTCCTCGTTTGCCCCCTCCCATCTCCCGAAATGCCATGCCAGCAGCGTTACGCATGCCCCTCCCCTGTCCACACAACACTACCGCCAAACGAACAGCCTTCCGGGCCACATGCAGGGCACGCCCACCTCCAAACACTGCCAATTCACGGACGCACGCACGCACACACACACACACACACACACACACACACACACACACACACACACACACACTTTCCCGACACCTTTCTGTACGGAGGGTGCGTCATCTCGACCGTGACAGAGTGACGCCAACTATCGACGATCCATTTCCCCCCACTGGTAAAACACGTCCACTAACACCTACATACATCATTCAAGTACACAGACAATAGCATACACACAATGGGAGGGCACACGAACATGGACGGCACGGCACTGTCACACACTCTTCCTCAGAACCAACCATACCAACAAACGTTACGTACAACCGGGAAAGCGAAAGCGAAAGCAAAAGCAAAAAGCAAAGGCCAATGCAGCCGTCAAAGGTAACGTTCACCACGGCAGACACTTGCAGCCGCGCCGCCGTTAAACGCATTTCAGTGCGGCTCCAATACGCCTCCGACACGGGAACGTTCCGTTGCTCTACGAATGCGTTTCTCCCCTTTTTCCCTTCCTCTCTCTTTTGCCCCCCCCCCCTCTGTCCTTTCCTCCTGCACTCTTGCCTCCTTCCTCACGTTCTGCCCAGACATTCGACCGATCAAAGTCAACCTGTCGTTACCGTTCTCAGCGCGACGGTGTACAACAGTATGACGGGTGTGCCCACGACTTCGGTTCAGTTGCGTGACGCCGGTCTATCGCGCCGATCGACAGTTACTCAGGGGGGCGACGGATCGGACCACGTCACCGACACACAAAACACTTTCAAACAAACAAATACATACCGGATGGACACAGACAAACACGTGTACAGACATTCGCCAAAAACGGCCGCCGCCGCCGCCGCCGTCGTCTAGCGTCGCGCTTACTGTACTGCACTGGACACGCGTGCATCTTGAATGACGACATCGGTGTGCGTGCGTCGTACGCAATCAGTCAGACACGGCTATCAAAAATCAGAGTCGAATGGTACATCATCGTGCGTGTCGCCGTACACGTACAGTACAATGCAACAACAATGCGTCTTCATGGCACGTTCATTTCAACGTCACTCACACACCTCCACGCTGCAGTTACGTCGCACCATTGTCAAACTCGGCGTACAGCAAAGGGAATAGTGGGCGGCAAACAAAAACCACAAAAAAAAAACAACATTTCACATTTCACCCTCGCCATGTATGATGTGCAAAAAACAAACCCGCAAACGGCCGTCGTTACGGTGACACAAAAGTCGGCGATCGCACTGTCCCCCCTCGCAGACAGGTAACACACACACCAACAACACCAAATGGGTCAAAAACCACGCCAACGAGGCGTGCCACCATTCCACGCCACGGCGACCAACCTCGTGGCCGTACCCCGCGCAACACGCTTTGACGCGCCCCCCCACCCACAATCAAAATGCACACATACATCACAGCCGTCCACACAAACAACAACAACAATTCCGCCCTTCCCGCAAAAGGCAAGTTGGTGGCCCTGAAAAGGGCCGTTTTGCCGCTCTCGCAACGGAGGAGCATTCTCTCTCCATCCTTCCTTCCGTTCCAGAGCCACCTCCTTACTTGGAGCTCGTGTACTTGGTCACCGCCTTCGTGCCCTCGCTCACGGCGTGCTTGGCCAGCTCGCCAGGCAGCAACAGCCGCACAGCGGTCTGGATCTCGCGGGACGTGATGGTCGAGCGCTTGTTGTAGTGCGCCAGGCGAGAAGCCTCGGCCGCAATGCGCTCGAAAATGTCGTTCACGAAGCTGTTCATGATGCTCATCGCCTTCGACGAGATGCCCGTGTCAGGGTGCACCTGCTTCAGCACCTTGTAGATGTAGATGGCATAGCTCTCCTTCCTCTTGCGCTTCTTCTTCTTGTCGCCCTTCGAAATGTTCTTCTGCGCCTTGCCAGCCTTCTTGGCGGCCTTCCCGCTAGTCTTGGGCGGCATCTCGAACCAACGTACGGCGGCAGCAGCAACACCAGTAGCAAGCGCTCCGCTCTAGTCAGCGTCTCCCCACACAGTGGCACCCGCCGCCAGCCGCCGCCGCACCTTTACCAGCTCGCCCTGTTGCGGCCGCCGACCAATGGGGCGCGCGCGCAACCGGCCGCCGCACCCGAGCCCATAAAGCACCCCCACCCCGGCTGCACCATAACATGACATACATGACAGCAAAGACAAACCACACACAAAGCATAGAGGAGGAAATGTCCCAGAGGACAACACCCTCCACCACACATGCTCTCCTCGAAAGAGAGGATAGCACAAATGCAGTAGTCGGCTGCGCCGGCACGCACTCCGCTGCTCGACTCGCTGCCGCTCGCACCGGTCGTTTTCGTTTCCTTCTCGTGTGCACCGTCGCTAGCCCATCGCCATGTCCGGACGCGGAAAGGGAGGCAAAGTCAAGGGCAAGTCAAAGTCCCGCTCAAGCAGGGCTGGGCTCCAGTTCCCGGTCGGCAGAATCCACCGCCTCCTGCGCAAGGGAAACTACGCAGAGCGCGTCGGCGCCGGGGCGCCCGTCTACCTCGCCGCCGTCATGGAGTACCTCGCGGCTGAGGTGCTCGAGCTGGCCGGAAACGCGGCCCGCGACAACAAGAAGACGCGCATCATCCCGCGCCACCTGCAGCTTGCCATCCGCAACGACGAGGAGCTCAACAAGCTCCTGTCGGGCGTCACCATCGCACAGGGTGGTGTCCTACCCAACATCCAGGCCGTCCTGCTGCCAAAGAAGACCGAGAAGAAGGCCTAAAGGAGGCCAGGCAATCGCAGCGCCGCGTGCTCCCCTGCACGCAACGCGCTTTGCCGGCTCGGCTCGGCCCGGCCCACAACAATCGGCCCTTTTCAGGGCCACCACACAAACCTACGTCCAAAGCAAAATTTCAGTCGTCCTCGCCGCACCTTGTTTTGTTTCAACTTTGCACTTTCACAGCACAGCCGCCGCCGGCGCACGTCCGCCATCTTGTCGTCCACACAGCCCGCACACACACACACACACACACACATTTTGCACGGTCGCAGAGTCGCCTTCCAAACGACAACGGCAGCAATAATGACCATTGTTAAAGGGAGGCGTGTCGACACACCGCCCTCCACTCCCGCGCGCAACGGCCGTCGACACGAACGAAACAGCTGATCCGGCCGCCTATGCCCACACGCCTTGCCTCGGAAACCCCAACGCCGCCGCAAACACACAGAGCCAAACCACGCAAGCAAATAATTACCGCCTCTCTCGCACAACAACACACAGCCCGCCATCTCCGTCGCGATCGATACAAAGACACACAATAACAAACACAAACGAAGCAGCTCCACACACAGCCAGCCACATGACACGTTTCCTTTCCTTCTCCCCTCCCAGCCACATCACGTCGCTCAAACGGAAAGAAAGAAAGAAACAAACAAACAAACAAACAAACAAACAAACGAACAACACAGCGCACACACACGCAGCAACAACAACAACAACAACACAGACTCTTTCGCACTTTTCAACTTCCGAACAGTGTGGTGGCCCTGAAAAGGGCCGTTTTCTAGTCTCTCCCACCCACAAGCACGGCCGCGGGAAGGCCAGCGCCCGCTGCGACGCAGCCTAACCGCCGAAACCGTACAGGGTGCGCCCCTGCCTCTTCAGGGCGTACACCACGTCCATGGCCGTCACAGTCTTGCGCTTGGCGTGCTCAGTGTACGTCACCGCGTCGCGGATCACGTTCTCCAGGAACACCTTCAGCACCCCGCGGGTCTCCTCGTAGATCAGACCAGAGATGCGCTTCACGCCGCCCCTGCGAGCCAGGCGGCGGATGGCGGGCTTCGTGATGCCCTGGATGTTGTCGCGCAACACCTTGCGGTGCCGCTTGGCGCCACCCTTGCCGAGCCCCTTTCCTCCCTTGCCGCGGCCTGTCATCCTTCCTTCCTCGGGCAAAGCAAAACGTGCACAAACAGCAGCTGCAGCGGCTGGCGAGTCGGCTACGGTCTGCGCCCAGCGCGCCCGCCGCCCCCCTATATAGACTCTGGCCCGCCCTCCCCCCACCACGCGCAACCGAGGGCATATAAGCGCAGCACGGAGGCCCATAAATTCCCAATTGGGAGATATCCACCCCCTTCCCCGCACCCCAGCAAGAAAAATAATAAATGGTGACCAAACAGAATTACAAAAACCCATGGCTGAAAAGAGTACAACGCATGCTCTATAACAGCCCGCCCTTCTCCATCCGAGAAGGGAATGAAAAGTGCAAAAAAAAAAAAAAAAAAAAAAAAAAAAAAAAAAAAAAAAAAAAAAAAAAAAAAAAAAAAGCGCGCGGGCCCGTTGTCAAGGCAGCACCGGACGCCGCGCCGCACCTAACCTCCACGCACGCCGCTCCGCTACCGCCAACGCTACCGCCATGGCCCGCACAAAGCAAACGGCCCGCAAGTCCACCGGCGGAAAGGCGCCGCGCAAACAGCTCGCCACCAAGGCGGCGAGGAAGAGCGCGCCCGCCACCGGAGGCGTCAAGAAGCCCCACCGCTACAGGCCGGGCACCGTCGCCCTGCGAGAAATCAGGCGCTACCAGAAGAGCACAGAGCTGCTCATCCGCAAGTTGCCATTCCAGCGCCTAGTGCGCGAGATCGCCCAGGACTTCAAGACCGACCTGCGCTTCCAGAGCTCCGCAGTCATGGCCCTGCAGGAGGCCAGCGAGGCCTACCTCGTCGGCCTCTTCGAAGACACCAACCTGTGCGCAATCCACGCCAAGCGCGTCACCATCATGCCCAAGGACATCCAGCTCGCGCGCCGCATCCGCGGCGAGCGCGCCTAAACCGCGCCGCGGCACCGCACCGCACAAACAAAAACGGCCCTTTTCAGGGCCACTAACATCTCTCCGTCGCGAGCAAACTTTGTCGGTCGCCTGCCTCTCGCCCCGCAACCCAAAAACAAAAACCACCACTTCCCGTCCGTCCGCCACACACACCCGCTCACTCTGCCTGCCTGCTAGCAGCGCGCAACAATCACACATCATCCCTCCCCGGCGCTCAAAGCGCACAATACCCAACGGCCGACGTCACACCGCACGGGTGGCTGGCCGGCCGCCGCTTTCGTTTCGAAAACAAAAAAAACCCGCACTCCACTCCGACGGCCAACGGCCAGGCAGGCGCGCTCGCTCGCTCTACACGCCACCGAAATCCCCGCCGACTCCTTCCACATCTCAACGTGCCCCCCGTTGCAAAACATAACACACACAAAGAAACAAAACAAAGACCAGACACGACTAGACAAGACACACATCCGAGAAGAACGAACGCAGGCAAGCCAACCAACGTATTCAAACAAAACAACGTGACAGAAAACCAACCGTCGGCCGCCGCCACAAACACGGCGACAATCAACCACGACAACAACAACACCGCTTACCGCTACCGCCGCCCACACCCGCCACCGACCCCCGCAATCAAACCACCACGGCACGCAAACAGCATCCCCACGGGCATACAGACAGACACCCACACCAAACGCAACACGACAATCAAAACCTTCCCCGACGTGCTTTGATGGCCCTGAGAAGGGCCGTTTTGGGCCGCGCGTCTCTTGCGCGCCACTAGACGACGACGGGGGGTGGGGACGACGGGGTCAAGCGCCAAACCCTTCCTTTCCCATCTCTTTCTCCTCTACTCTACTCTACTTCTTCTTCTTGGGCGAAGCCTTCGCCTTAGACGGCGTCGTCGCCTTCTTCGGGCGCGGCGCCTTCGGCTTCTTCGTCGGAACCTTGGCGGCCTTCTTCGCCTTCGACGGCGACTTGGCCTTGGCCGGCTTGGCCGCAGCCGCCTTCTTCGCACCCGCGGGAGCGGCCGACGCCGCAGACGCCTTCTTGGCGGCGCCCGCCTTCCGACCGGTCGCCGCCTTCACGCCACCAGCCTTCTTTGCGCCGGCCGCACGGGCGCCCTTCTTCTCCTTGCTGGCCGGAGCGGCGCGCTTCTTCTTGGCACCGCCAGCACGAGCCTTGCCGCCCTCGGCCGCCCCCCCGCCGCCGGCGCCGGCAAGCTTGAACGAGCCGGACGCGCCCTTCCCCTTCGTCTGCACCAGCTCGCCCGCCACGACGGCCGACTTGAGGTACTTCTTGATAAACGGCGCCAGCTTCTCCGCGTCCAGCTTGTAGTGCGCGGCTATGTACTTCTTGATCGCCTGCAGCGACGACCCGCCGCGCTCCTTCAGACTCTTGATGGCGGCCGTCACCATCTCAGAGGTGCGCGGGTGCGCAGGCTTGGCGCGCGGCTTCTTCGCAGACGACGCAGACTTGGCCTTCTTCGTAGTGCCGGTGGCGGCGGGTGCCGCAGCAGTCTCGTTCGTAGCCGCCTGATCTGCCATTTCGACGACGCGCGTAACACACAGCGAGAGCGAGAGCGAGAGCGAGCGGGACGGCAGGCACGCAAGCACAGCACAGCACGGCAGAGCAGAGCAGAGAATCACAAGGGCCCAGCCAGTGTCGCGGGCGGGCGCGGACGGCCGAGAGAGCGGCCGCCACTCTGCGCGCCGCCGCGCCGCGCCTCCCGCGCTTGCTACCGCCCAACGTCCGACAGCCTGTGCGGAGCAGCCCCAAAGCTGCGCCACAACCGCCCGCGCCTTTCAAACCACCGAGGATGGGGCTACACACAGCCACACCACAGTCGCCAACCAGTCGCCACGGCAGCGCCGCAAACCACGGCCAAACTGCAGCTACCGCGCGCTACAGCCTGGGTCGGCCCGCCGAGAATCGCCGCCCCCGCCCAAATGCCGCCCCCACAGCCCCAGCCGACGACCCGCCACAATGGCCAAACCTTCGGCAAAACTCCCACACCGTCGCCGCGGCAGCCCGGCCAGCGCGGCCGGCGCCACAGCCACACAAGCCGAGGCGTGCGGCGATGACGGCCGTGCAAACGCGCCTCCGCCGCCCCATCGCCTTCCGTCGCCCTCCCGCCGTTTCCCGATCGGCCCGCAGCCGTCGGGCCACATCGCGCGCCGTCCTCCTCCTCTCGCCCGCCAACATTCACAGCCGTTTCTCAACAATTGCCCGCCGCAAACGGACGCCGCCTGCGCAACAGGCGCCGCCGCCCCTCGCCGCTTCCGACCCAACCCCTCGACCGAGGCAAACCGCAATCCGAATCTACAGACCAACCCAATCTGCCGTCAGCACACACGACAGCCGACCTTACACGTTGCGCGTTACACATTACGTTTACACGTCTAGGTTAGGTTCGGTTAGGTTAGGTGGACGTGGGTTAGGTTAAGGGGACTTGGGTTAGGTTAAGCGTCAAACTTAGGTTAAGCATTCAAACACGTCAGGCGTCAGAGGTTAGGTTAGGTTAGGTTACGTTAGGTTACGTTACACGTTAGGTTAAGGGGTCAGTGCTAGGTTAAGAAGCGTCAAACGTAGGTTAAAAAAGCGTTCAAAACGTGAGGCGTGAGCCGCCGGACAGCTTACCTTACGTAGACGTTTGGGGCTCACAGGCTGAGCTCACCTCACCACACCACAGGTTAGGTTCGGTTCGGTTCGCTCGGCTCAGCGTAAAGCGCCGAGGTCAGGGTTACGTTCGTTCACCTTCGGGCGCCACACTTTCGGTTGAAAGGTCGCGACGGGACGACGTCGGCAGGCACCGCCGCAAACGGACAAAAACGTACAGACGACGTCGAAAACCGCCGACAGACGGGGGAGCAGCACGACCACGACCAGATACCGAGCGCGAACGAGACGCACGCGAACCACCCCCACCGGCCAAAGGGCACCACACAACAACCCAGAGCACCACGTGTCGACACCACAGCAACCCGCCGCTCACGCGACATGGCTGGCACCGAAGGGCAACCGCCCGCAACTGCGCTTTCCGCGCCGGCCCGGATGCACGTCGTGCTACAACAACACCACTACCGTACACAGCCGCTGTTCACAACATCACTATCATGCGCGCCCGCGGCTCGCCGCCGTCGCAGTCGCAGCCCCAACGCCAGCACTTTTGCACCACCATTCACACGCACCGCAACACAGCTCGCCGACACAGCCGAACAAAACAAACACCACACAACAACAGCAACAACGCCGCCGCCTCTACTCGTGCCGGCGACCCACCCCGCCGATGGCGCACCTTTCGCCAGCCGGCAATCGACACACACGCACGCACCCACCCACCCCCCGGGGCCCAGTGCAAAAAAAAACACACAAAAACAAAAACAAAAAAAAAACAACACAAACGACACGGGAAGCGCACACCGCCACTTCGCGCGCACGCCACCAACCAGTCGTCGTCTCAAAATAACAAACACAAACAAAATAAACTAACAACTAGGGCAACACAAAACAAAAACGCCTCGCACGAACCGCCCACAAAAAGGACAAGCACACGCACAGCCTCTGCTGACGACCACGACGCAGCGGCACGCTGCTCCTGTCCCGCGCCCCGCGCCCCGCGCCCCACTCGATTCACAACTCACGCGACACCGTCAACGACGGGCTCGCTTCCCGCAACCTACCACCTTTCCGCCACGACGCACAGCCCCAGCCCCACCCGACCCGACGACGCCCGTGGCAACGACTGCACTTTCACCACCGCCTCCCCCTTCCCCCCCAAAACACACACACACACACAGCCAGCCAAAAACGCACTCGCGAGCCACACATGCACGTGCATCGGCACACGCCAACCAGTCAACGTCGACAACCACACGCAAGGCTCGAAACGAAACCGGCGTCCTTCCACGTTGCCATCAAGCTACCTACACGACACAAGACACAAGGAACAAACACAACAGCCGGCCCCACTAATTCCCACTCTCACGCCGCAAAAAGCACACCGAAACCGCCAAACGCACGCACATTCCCCTTCGCACTGACACCGACCGGCTCGCTACCACACACCTCTCGGCAGCCGTTTCACGCCAATTCGCCACACCGCCCACACAGTCGACAAGCGCCCGCCCTGTACGGCACACGCAACGACGCAGCGCAGCAAAGGGCGCCCGCAACACATACCTCTCCTCTCTCTCCCTCTCCGCCGCCCGACGCGCCAACCGCCACGCCACACCGCCAGCCACTCGCAAATTGTGCACTGCCACCAGCCACACGTCCAACACGCCGCGCCGCCTCCGGCCACCCGCCAGGGGGCGCTCACGTCCGCGACAACAGCGCGGCCCGCCGGGCCGAACCGAACCGAACCGAGCCGCCGCTGCTCTGCACTCGGCACGGCCACACCCTGCTGCAGACCGGGCTCGTCTCTCTGTACGCGTCTGCCTGCGCATCAACACAACACGACCTTTTTTTTTTTTTTCTCTCTACCGCCATCCCTTCTTCTCGCGTTTTACTCGTTGTTGCAGCAGCGGCGCACACCTACACATCCACAGCCCCAGCCGAGCCGAGCCGGCCTCACCTCAGGGCCCGCCGCCAGCGTCTCCTCCTCGGGCACAGGTGCGGTGCTGTGGCCGCCCATCCAACCGCATTGCTGGCCGTCCAGCCGCCAGGCGTTCCCACTGCCGCGAGCCACGCCGCGCACCGACCCTGCTGCAGAAAACGAAGCATAGCCAGAGACCGACCGATACACAAAGCAAGCCGTCGCCTCGCCTCTTGTCCTTCCTGCCTTCCTTTCGCCCCCCCCCCCCCTCCTTTTTTTTTTTTATTTTGTTTTCTTCTTTCTTTCTTTCTTTGGCCCTCTCTCCTTCCCGCCCCATGGCGGTTACGGCACCGCCTGCAGCGGCAGATTTTTTGCGCCCACACGCCTACTCCTACCACCATTAACCTTGCCCTGCCCATCAACGTCGCAGTCGAACCGACGCTTGCCAACACACTGCCCACGTTCCTTTCTCTTTTCGGCCTACGCCCATTACGCGCCGCCGCCACAGCACCTTCCCTTCCCACAACACACCGACGTCATCACACGCACCCACAAACAGGGGCCACGACCGTGTTCCTCGCCCACTCCCATCCCGCACGGTACGCACATTCCCAACTACTACCGCGCACCCTCCCTTTCCAATCTGTGTGTCTCTGTGTCTGTGTCCTGTGTCCTGTCCGCGCGTGACGCCTCTCAACATCCGCCGTCCCCCGTCCCGTTTTCGCCCCCATGCCGTCGTCGCGCCGCCTCCTCCCCGTCCACCGCCGCCCCTGTCCGCCCCGCACCACACCATACACCGCTGCTTGTCCCGGCCGTTGCCACCAAAGGCGCCGACCGCAAACGCGCCACGCCGCAGCCCCCGTGCGTCTCGCTCGCTTGCATCTCCGTGCCGACGCTGCCTCTCTTCCCGCTCGCACTCGACCTCGACAACACAGTCTTTGGCTCCGCCACTGCGTGTTCCGGTGGTACGCACGCTGCAACACGTATGTATTCGTTACCAGAGCGATGGCGAGGCATGACAGCATCTCTGTCTGACCAGAGAGTTATTTATCGTTGCTAGTCGGCGCTTGGACCGCGCCAGACGACAGTAGTGGCACGCACCGGGTCGCCAGGAACAGTTGTTATATATATTGTAGCGCGAGTCGGGAGAGGTAGTAGTCGGTCGACAGTAGTAGCGGGTGGACGGTTGTACTGAGCGGGCGTCGGCGGCGTGCTCTGCTCGTCTCGCGACTCTGGTCACGGTTCGGGACGATGTATAGTATATTGTGTTATAATCAAAAGGTAGTGTGAAGCTGCATTGCGCAAATCTGATAACGTATGTTCATTGTACTTATTTTGTTCAACAACAAAAGCCCCACTATTACTTTTTTCTAAAGCAACTTTTGTCTTTTAACGAAAAACATTCACTTTTTAAAGACTACTTCCTATGGCATTTCCCTCCAAGGAGTGCAATTAATTACCAGCCAGCACTCATTCATTGCACACAGCTGTGTAAGGGGTATCTACAATTGAGGAGCGGATATAAATGCAACTTTTTTGTTTTTTTTTTTTTTTTTGTGTGTTGTAACCTCCCCGCAAAATTTAAAATAATGGACAATGTTATTTACGGATGCTAATGGACATTGCGCTAATTGTAACCTCGCCCACAATGAGAGGTATTGAAAATGGCAACAAAAATGTGAAATTCGCAATCCGACTCAAATATAAATTCTTCACAACATTTAAAGTCCGTTCAGTGACAAGAAACTTCAATTGAGCCGAAATATCGGTCTTTGGCCCTGTGCAAAACAATCAGAATTAAAGTCTTACCTCAGAATAAATGGATGTCACATTTCTGCTCTTGTTGTTGCGCAGCGCTTGGAGGAACTGCATTGCAAATAATAATATTCTCTTTTTTTGTGATTTTAGTGAAATTTTTCTTCAAAGAAGTGGAATGAAATGGGAAGTGCAACGAACTCTTTAGTTCAATAAAACATTACATTTTTGAAAAATGCTTTTGAAATAAAAATTATTTTTGGGGAACTTGTTGGAGAATTAATTACAATAAATATAATTTTTCATTATCTAATGATTATATTAATTAACAGTATACCTCCTTCACCATCTTGACCAGTGTTGCCGACCGCCTACATCACACAACCGCACTCGGCTGCTAC
This sequence comes from Schistocerca piceifrons, assembly GCF_021461385.2. Lineage (NCBI taxonomy): Eukaryota > Metazoa > Arthropoda > Insecta > Orthoptera > Acrididae > Schistocerca > Schistocerca piceifrons. The sequence continues at coordinate 13,433 of NW_025727104.1, read as the reverse complement.
TACTGACCGACCGCTCTGCATGACGACTATTAGCGTACTGCACGCGACGACTACTGACAGAGTACAGCCCTCAACTAGACAGAGCTACAGACTCGCAACGACTGACTGACTGACTGACTGACTGACTGACTGACTGAGAACCGCTCGCAACACTCGCGCGGTCCAGCGCAAACTCTCTGGTCACAGATGCTACAATGTCTCGCCATCGCTGCTATGTTACATACGTGTTTCAGTGTCTTTTTCATTGGGGTAACGATCTTTGGCTCTTTTTATTCTGAATACAGGGCCAAAGGTCAACGCTGCTGCCCTTATACAATTTATCAGGTTCCATTATGTCTGTTGCAATGTTACATACGGTTCATTCTTTCATTAATATTATCGTTGGGTTTGTTTTGTAGGGACGTTAACATTCTGGCACATTTTTATTATCATCGGACTCTCTGCTATTTGTGCAGGGAGGTTATACCTGGGTCCATTTCCATTTCCATTTCCATTTACATTTTAATATTGATAGACTTTTTGTTTTCTTTTTTTGTTTCTTGTTGTTTTTCCTTCTTTTTTCTTGTTGTTTTTTTTTCTTTCTTTTTTTTTGTTTTGTTTTGTTTTTCCCGCTCTCACCACCACCGCCGCATCACGCCTTCCGTTTTCTTCTTGGTTTCTTTTCTGTTCTTCAACTGCTTCAACATCACCGCGCCCCATTTCCACACCACAGCCATCAGCCTCCAAGACGGGCAGGCGCAGTGTGCCATTTCCGGCGCACAAGCACACCCGTACGGTACTCTCCTCGCCCCCACGCCACCAACAACACAGCGACCACGCGGCTTTCAGGCATGGCATGGCACGGCACGGCACGGCACCGGCGAAATGCGCCGCCCCCGCCCCTCCGCGCATCCGTCCGTCTCGCCACGTTCACTGACAGCCGCGTCTGCGGCTACACCACGACAACCACAACACAACACCGCTCCCCTCCCTGGCAACTCATTGTTTTTCTCCTCCTCTTTTGCACAAACCACAACGCCGAGCACAGGCGCAAGCCACCCACACCGCGCCCCTCCCCGTCCCGTCTTTGGCCGCCGCTCCTCGTTTCCTCGTTTGCCCCCTCCCATCTCCCGAAATGCCATGCCAGCAGCGTTACGCATGCCCCTCCCCTGTCCACACAACACTACCGCCAAACGAACAGCCTTCCGGGCCACATGCAGGGCACGCCCACCTCCAAACACTGCCAATTCACGGACGCACGCACGCACACACACACACACACACACACACACACACACACACACACACACACACACACACTTTCCCGACACCTTTCTGTACGGAGGGTGCGTCATCTCGACCGTGACAGAGTGACGCCAACTATCGACGATCCATTTCCCCCCACTGGTAAAACACGTCCACTAACACCTACATACATCATTCAAGTACACAGACAATAGCATACACACAATGGGAGGGCACACGAACATGGACGGCACGGCACTGTCACACACTCTTCCTCAGAACCAACCATACCAACAAACGTTACGTACAACCGGGAAAGCGAAAGCGAAAGCAAAAGCAAAAAGCAAAGGCCAATGCAGCCGTCAAAGGTAACGTTCACCACGGCAGACACTTGCAGCCGCGCCGCCGTTAAACGCATTTCAGTGCGGCTCCAATACGCCTCCGACACGGGAACGTTCCGTTGCTCTACGAATGCGTTTCTCCCCTTTTTCCCTTCCTCTCTCTTTTGCCCCCCCCCCCTCTGTCCTTTCCTCCTGCACTCTTGCCTCCTTCCTCACGTTCTGCCCAGACATTCGACCGATCAAAGTCAACCTGTCGTTACCGTTCTCAGCGCGACGGTGTACAACAGTATGACGGGTGTGCCCACGACTTCGGTTCAGTTGCGTGACGCCGGTCTATCGCGCCGATCGACAGTTACTCAGGGGGGCGACGGATCGGACCACGTCACCGACACACAAAACACTTTCAAACAAACAAATACATACCGGATGGACACAGACAAACACGTGTACAGACATTCGCCAAAAACGGCCGCCGCCGCCGCCGCCGTCGTCTAGCGTCGCGCTTACTGTACTGCACTGGACACGCGTGCATCTTGAATGACGACATCGGTGTGCGTGCGTCGTACGCAATCAGTCAGACACGGCTATCAAAAATCAGAGTCGAATGGTACATCATCGTGCGTGTCGCCGTACACGTACAGTACAATGCAACAACAATGCGTCTTCATGGCACGTTCATTTCAACGTCACTCACACACCTCCACGCTGCAGTTACGTCGCACCATTGTCAAACTCGGCGTACAGCAAAGGGAATAGTGGGCGGCAAACAAAAACCACAAAAAAAAACAACATTTCACATTTCACCCTCGCCATGTATGATGTGCAAAAAACAAACCCGCAAACGGCCGTCGTTACGGTGACACAAAAGTCGGCGATCGCACTGTCCCCCCTCGCAGACAGGTAACACACACACCAACAACACCAAATGGGTCAAAAACCACGCCAACGAGGCGTGCCACCATTCCACGCCACGGCGACCAACCTCGTGGCCGTACCCCGCGCAACACGCTTTGACGCGCCCCCCCACCCACAATCAAAATGCACACATACATCACAGCCGTCCACACAAACAACAACAACAATTCCGCCCTTCCCGCAAAAGGCAAGTTGGTGGCCCTGAAAAGGGCCGTTTTGCCGCTCTCGCAACGGAGGAGCATTCTCTCTCCATCCTTCCTTCCGTTCCAGAGCCACCTCCTTACTTGGAGCTCGTGTACTTGGTCACCGCCTTCGTGCCCTCGCTCACGGCGTGCTTGGCCAGCTCGCCAGGCAGCAACAGCCGCACAGCGGTCTGGATCTCGCGGGACGTGATGGTCGAGCGCTTGTTGTAGTGCGCCAGGCGAGAAGCCTCGGCCGCAATGCGCTCGAAAATGTCGTTCACGAAGCTGTTCATGATGCTCATCGCCTTCGACGAGATGCCCGTGTCAGGGTGCACCTGCTTCAGCACCTTGTAGATGTAGATGGCATAGCTCTCCTTCCTCTTGCGCTTCTTCTTCTTGTCGCCCTTCGAAATGTTCTTCTGCGCCTTGCCAGCCTTCTTGGCGGCCTTCCCGCTAGTCTTGGGCGGCATCTCGAACCAACGTACGGCGGCAGCAGCAACACCAGTAGCAAGCGCTCCGCTCTAGTCAGCGTCTCCCCACACAGTGGCACCCGCCGCCAGCCGCCGCCGCACCTTTACCAGCTCGCCCTGTTGCGGCCGCCGACCAATGGGGCGCGCGCGCAACCGGCCGCCGCACCCGAGCCCATAAAGCACCCCCACCCCGGCTGCGCCGGCACGCACTCCGCTGCTCGACTCGCTGCCGCTCGCACCGGTCGTTTTCGTTTCCTTCTCGTGTGCACCGTCGCTAGCCCATCGCCATGTCCGGACGCGGAAAGGGAGGCAAAGTCAAGGGCAAGTCAAAGTCCCGCTCAAGCAGGGCTGGGCTCCAGTTCCCGGTCGGCAGAATCCACCGCCTCCTGCGCAAGGGAAACTACGCAGAGCGCGTCGGCGCCGGGGCGCCCGTCTACCTCGCCGCCGTCATGGAGTACCTCGCGGCTGAGGTGCTCGAGCTGGCCGGAAACGCGGCCCGCGACAACAAGAAGACGCGCATCATCCCGCGCCACCTGCAGCTTGCCATCCGCAACGACGAGGAGCTCAACAAGCTCCTGTCGGGCGTCACCATCGCACAGGGTGGTGTCCTACCCAACATCCAGGCCGTCCTGCTGCCAAAGAAGACCGAGAAGAAGGCCTAAAGGAGGCCAGGCAATCGCAGCGCCGCGTGCTCCCCTGCACGCAACGCGCTTTGCCGGCTCGGCTCGGCCCGGCCCACAACAATCGGCCCTTTTCAGGGCCACCACACAAACCTACGTCCAAAGCAAAATTTCAGTCGTCCTCGCCGCACCTTGTTTTGTTTCAACTTTGCACTTTCACAGCACAGCCGCCGCCGGCGCACGTCCGCCATCTTGTCGTCCACACAGCCCGCACACACACACACACACACACACACACACACACACACACACACACACATTTTGCACGGTCGCAGAGTCGCCTTCCAAACGACAACGGCAGCAATAATGACCATTGTTAAAGGGAGGCGTGTCGACACACCGCCCTCCACTCCCGCGCGCAACGGCCGTCGACACGAACGAAACAGCTGATCCGGCCGCCTATGCCCACACGCCTTGCCTCGGAAACCCCAACGCCGCCGCAAACACACAGAGCCAAACCACGCAAGCAAATAATTACCGCCTCTCTCGCACAACAACACACAGCCCGCCATCTCCGTCGCGATCGATACAAAGACACACAATAACAAACACAAACGAAGCAGCTCCACACACAGCCAGCCACATGACACGTTTCCTTTCCTTCTCCCCTCCCAGCCACATCACGTCGCTCAAACGGAAAGAAAGAAAGAAACAAACAAACAAACAAACAAACAAACAAACGAACAACACAGCGCACACACACGCAGCAACAACAACAACAACAACACAGACTCTTTCGCACTTTTCAACTTCCGAACAGTGTGGTGGCCCTGAAAAGGGCCGTTTTCTAGTCTCTCCCACCCACAAGCACGGCCGCGGGAAGGCCAGCGCCCGCTGCGACGCAGCCTAACCGCCGAAACCGTACAGGGTGCGCCCCTGCCTCTTCAGGGCGTACACCACGTCCATGGCCGTCACAGTCTTGCGCTTGGCGTGCTCAGTGTACGTCACCGCGTCGCGGATCACGTTCTCCAGGAACACCTTCAGCACCCCGCGGGTCTCCTCGTAGATCAGACCAGAGATGCGCTTCACGCCGCCCCTGCGAGCCAGGCGGCGGATGGCGGGCTTCGTGATGCCCTGGATGTTGTCGCGCAACACCTTGCGGTGCCGCTTGGCGCCACCCTTGCCGAGCCCCTTTCCTCCCTTGCCGCGGCCTGTCATCCTTCCTTCCTCGGGCAAAGCAAAACGTGCACAAACAGCAGCTGCAGCGGCTGGCGAGTCGGCTACGGTCTGCGCCCAGCGCGCCCGCCGCCCCCCTATATAGACTCTGGCCCGCCCTCCCCCCACCACGCGCAACCGAGGGCATATAAGCGCAGCACGGAGGCGCGCGGGCCCGTTGTCAAGGCAGCACCGGACGCCGCGCCGCACCTAACCTCCACGCACGCCGCTCCGCTACCGCCAACGCTACCGCCATGGCCCGCACAAAGCAAACGGCCCGCAAGTCCACCGGCGGAAAGGCGCCGCGCAAACAGCTCGCCACCAAGGCGGCGAGGAAGAGCGCGCCCGCCACCGGAGGCGTCAAGAAGCCCCACCGCTACAGGCCGGGCACCGTCGCCCTGCGAGAAATCAGGCGCTACCAGAAGAGCACAGAGCTGCTCATCCGCAAGCTGCCATTCCAGCGCCTAGTGCGCGAGATCGCCCAGGACTTCAAGACCGACCTGCGCTTCCAGAGCTCCGCAGTCATGGCCCTGCAGGAGGCCAGCGAGGCCTACCTCGTCGGCCTCTTCGAAGACACCAACCTGTGCGCAATCCACGCCAAGCGCGTCACCATCATGCCCAAGGACATCCAGCTCGCGCGCCGCATCCGCGGCGAGCGCGCCTAAACCGCGCCGCGGCACCGCACCGCACAAACAAAAACGGCCCTTTTCAGGGCCACTAACATCTCTCCGTCGCGAGCAAACTTTGTCGGTCGCCTGCCTCTCGCCCCGCAACCCAAAAACAAAAACCACCACTTCCCGTCCGTCCGCCACACACACCCGCTCACTCTGCCTGCCTGCTAGCAGCGCGCAACAATCACACATCATCCCTCCCCGGCGCTCAAAGCGCACAATACCCAACGGCCGACGTCACACCGCACGGGTGGCTGGCCGGCCGCCGCTTTCGTTTCGAAAACAAAAAAAACCCGCACTCCACTCCGACGGCCAACGGCCAGGCAGGCGCGCTCGCTCGCTCTACACGCCACCGAAATCCCCGCCGACTCCTTCCACATCTCAACGTGCCCCCCGTTGCAAAACATAACACACACAAAGAAACAAAACAAAGACCAGACACGACTAGACAAGACACACATCCGAGAAGAACGAACGCAGGCAAGCCAACCAACGTATTCAAACAAAACAACGTGACAGAAAACCAACCGTCGGCCGCCGCCACAAACACGGCGACAATCAACCACGACAACAACAACACCGCTTACCGCTACCGCCGCCCACACCCGCCACCGACCCCCGCAATCAAACCACCACGGCACGCAAACAGCATCCCCACGGGCATACAGACAGACACCCACACCAAACGCAACACGACAATCAAAACCTTCCCCGACGTGCTTTGATGGCCCTGAGAAGGGCCGTTTTGGGCCGCGCGTCTCTTGCGCGCCACTAGACGACGACGGGGGGTGGGGACGACGGGGTCAAGCGCCAAACCCTTCCTTTCCCATCTCTTTCTCCTCTACTCTACTCTACTTCTTCTTCTTGGGCGAAGCCTTCGCCTTAGACGGCGTCGTCGCCTTCTTCGGGCGCGGCGCCTTCGGCTTCTTCGTCGGAACCTTGGCGGCCTTCTTCGCCTTCGACGGCGACTTGGCCTTGGCCGGCTTGGCCGCAGCCGCCTTCTTCGCACCCGCGGGAGCGGCCGACGCCGCAGACGCCTTCTTGGCGGCGCCCGCCTTCCGACCGGTCGCCGCCTTCACGCCACCAGCCTTCTTTGCGCCGGCCGCACGGGCGCCCTTCTTCTCCTTGCTGGCCGGAGCGGCGCGCTTCTTCTTGGCACCGCCAGCACGAGCCTTGCCGCCCTCGGCCGCCCCCCCGCCGCCGGCGCCGGCAAGCTTGAACGAGCCGGACGCGCCCTTCCCCTTCGTCTGCACCAGCTCGCCCGCCACGACGGCCGACTTGAGGTACTTCTTGATAAACGGCGCCAGCTTCTCCGCGTCCAGCTTGTAGTGCGCGGCTATGTACTTCTTGATCGCCTGCAGCGACGACCCGCCGCGCTCCTTCAGACTCTTGATGGCGGCCGTCACCATCTCAGAGGTGCGCGGGTGCGCAGGCTTGGCGCGCGGCTTCTTCGCAGACGACGCAGACTTGGCCTTCTTCGTAGTGCCGGTGGCGGCGGGTGCCGCAGCAGTCTCGTTCGTAGCCGCCTGATCTGCCATTTCGACGACGCGCGTAACACACAGCGAGAGCGAGAGCGAGAGCGAGCGGGACGGCAGGCACGCAAGCACAGCACAGCACGGCAGAGCAGAGCAGAGAATCACAAGGGCCCAGCCAGTGTCGCGGGCGGGCGCGGACGGCCGAGAGAGCGGCCGCCACTCTGCGCGCCGCCGCGCCGCGCCTCCCGCGCTTGCTACCGCCCAACGTCCGACAGCCTGTGCGGAGCAGCCCCAAAGCTGCGCCACAACCGCCCGCGCCTTTCAAACCACCGAGGATGGGGCTACACACAGCCACACCACAGTCGCCAACCAGTCGCCACGGCAGCGCCGCAAACCACGGCCAAACTGCAGCTACCGCGCGCTACAGCCTGGGTCGGCCCGCCGAGAATCGCCGCCCCCGCCCAAATGCCGCCCCCACAGCCCCAGCCGACGACCCGCCACAATGGCCAAACCTTCGGCAAAACTCCCACACCGTCGCCGCGGCAGCCCGGCCAGCGCGGCCGGCGCCACAGCCACACAAGCCGAGGCGTGCGGCGATGACGGCCGTGCAAACGCGCCTCCGCCGCCCCATCGCCTTCCGTCGCCCTCCCGCCGTTTCCCGATCGGCCCGCAGCCGTCGGGCCACATCGCGCGCCGTCCTCCTCCTCTCGCCCGCCAACATTCACAGCCGTTTCTCAACAATTGCCCGCCGCAAACGGACGCCGCCTGCGCAACAGGCGCCGCCGCCCCTCGCCGCTTCCGACCCAACCCCTCGACCGAGGCAAACCGCAATCCGAATCTACAGACCAACCCAATCTGCCGTCAGCACACACGACAGCCGACCTTACACGTTGCGCGTTACACATTACGTTTACACGTCTAGGTTAGGTTCGGTTAGGTTAGGTGGACGTGGGTTAGGTTAAGGGGACTTGGGTTAGGTTAAGCGTCAAACTTAGGTTAAGCATTCAAACACGTCAGGCGTCAGAGGTTAGGTTAGGTTAGGTTACGTTAGGTTACGTTACACGTTAGGTTAAGGGGTCAGTGCTAGGTTAAGAAGCGTCAAACGTAGGTTAAAAAAGCGTTCAAAACGTGAGGCGTGAGCCGCCGGACAGCTTACCTTACGTAGACGTTTGGGGCTCACAGGCTGAGCTCACCTCACCACACCACAGGTTAGGTTCGGTTCGGTTCGCTCGGCTCAGCGTAAAGCGCCGAGGTCAGGGTTACGTTCGTTCACCTTCGGGCGCCACACTTTCGGTTGAAAGGTCGCGACGGGACGACGTCGGCAGGCACCGCCGCAAACGGACAAAAACGTACAGACGACGTCGAAAACCGCCGACAGACGGGGGAGCAGCACGACCACGACCAGATACCGAGCGCGAACGAGACGCACGCGAACCACCCCCACCGGCCAAAGGGCACCACACAACAACCCAGAGCACCACGTGTCGACACCACAGCAACCCGCCGCTCACGCGACATGGCTGGCACCGAAGGGCAACCGCCCGCAACTGCGCTTTCCGCGCCGGCCCGGATGCACGTCGTGCTACAACAACACCACTACCGTACACAGCCGCTGTTCACAACATCACTATCATGCGCGCCCGCGGCTCGCCGCCGTCGCAGTCGCAGCCCCAACGCCAGCACTTTTGCACCACCATTCACACGCACCGCAACACAGCTCGCCGACACAGCCGAACAAAACAAACACCACACAACAACAGCAACAACGCCGCCGCCTCTACTCGTGCCGGCGACCCACCCCGCCGATGGCGCACCTTTCGCCAGCCGGCAATCGACACACACGCACGCACCCACCCACCCCCCGGGGCCCAGTGCAAAAAAAAACACACAAAAACAAAAACAAAAAAAAAACAACACAAACGACACGGGAAGCGCACACCGCCACTTCGCGCGCACGCCACCAACCAGTCGTCGTCTCAAAATAACAAACACAAACAAAATAAACTAACAACTAGGGCAACACAAAACAAAAACGCCTCGCACGAACCGCCCACAAAAAGGACAAGCACACGCACAGCCTCTGCTGACGACCACGACGCAGCGGCACGCTGCTCCTGTCCCGCGCCCCGCGCCCCGCGCCCCACTCGATTCACAACTCACGCGACACCGTCAACGACGGGCTCGCTTCCCGCAACCTACCACCTTTCCGCCACGACGCACAGCCCCAGCCCCACCCGACCCGACGACGCCCGTGGCAACGACTGCACTTTCACCACCGCCTCCCCCTTCCCCCCCAAAACACACACACACACACAGCCAGCCAAAAACGCACTCGCGACCCACACATGCACGTGCATCGGCACACGCCAACCAGTCAACGTCGACAACCACACGCAAGGCTCGAAACGAAACCGGCGTCCTTCCACGTTGCCATCAAGCTACCTACACGACACAAGACACAAGGAACAAACACAACAGCCGGCCCCACTAATTCCCACTCTCACGCCGCAAAAAGCACACCGAAACCGCCAAACGCACGCACATTCCCCTTCGCACTGACACCGACCGGCTCGCTACCACACACCTCTCGGCAGCCGTTTCACGCCAATTCGCCACACCGCCCACACAGTCGACAAGCGCCCGCCCTGTACGGCACACGCAACGACGCAGCGCAGCAAAGGGCGCCCGCAACACATACCTCTCCTCTCTCTCCCTCTCCGCCGCCCGACGCGCCAACCGCCACGCCACACCGCCAGCCACTCGCAAATTGTGCACTGCCACCAGCCACACGTCCAACACGCCGCGCCGCCTCCGGCCACCCGCCAGGGGGCGCTCACGTCCGCGACAACAGCGCGGCCCGCCGGGCCGAACCGAACCGAACCGAGCCGCCGCTGCTCTGCACTCGGCACGGCCACACCCTGCTGCAGACCGGGCTCGTCTCTCTGTACGCGTCTGCCTGCGCATCAACACAACACGACCTTTTTTTTTTTTTTCTCTCTACCGCCATCCCTTCTTCTCGCGTTTTACTCGTTGTTGCAGCAGCGGCGCACACCTACACATCCACAGCCCCAGCCGAGCCGAGCCGGCCTCACCTCAGGGCCCGCCGCCAGCGTCTCCTCCTCGGGCACAGGTGCGGTGCTGTGGCCGCCCATCCAACCGCATTGCTGGCCGTCCAGCCGCCAGGCGTTCCCACTGCCGCGAGCCACGCCGCGCACCGACCCTGCTGCAGAAAACGAAGCATAGCCAGAGACCGACCGATACACAAAGCAAGCCGTCGCCTCGCCTCTTGTCCTTCCTGCCTTCCTTTCGCCCCCCCCCCCCCTCCTTTTTTTTTTTTATTTTGTTTTCTTCTTTCTTTCTTTCTTTGGCCCTCTCTCCTTCCCGCCCCATGGCGGTTACGGCACCGCCTGCAGCGGCAGATTTTTTGCGCCCACACGCCTACTCCTACCACCATTAACCTTGCCCTGCCCATCAACGTCGCAGTCGAACCGACGCTTGCCAACACACTGCCCACGTTCCTTTCTCTTTTCGGCCTACGCCCATTACGCGCCGCCGCCACAGCACCTTCCCTTCCCACAACACACCGACGTCATCACACGCACCCACAAACAGGGGCCACGACCGTGTTCCTCGCCCACTCCCATCCCGCACGGTACGCACATTCCCAACTACTACCGCGCACCCTCCCTTTCCAATCTGTGTGTCTCTGTGTCTGTGTCCTGTGTCCTGTCCGCGCGTGACGCCTCTCAACATCCGCCGTCCCCCGTCCCGTTTTCGCCCCCATGCCGTCGTCGCGCCGCCTCCTCCCCGTCCACCGCCGCCCCTGTCCGCCCCGCACCACACCATACACCGCTGCTTGTCCCGGCCGTTGCCACCAAAGGCGCCGACCGCAAACGCGCCACGCCGCAGCCCCCGTGCGTCTCGCTCGCTTGCATCTCCGTGCCGACGCTGCCTCTCTTCCCGCTCGCACTCGACCTCGACAACACAGTCTTTGGCTCCGCCACTGCGTGTTCCGGTGGTACGCACGCTGCAACACGTATGTATTCGTTACCAGAGCGATGGCGAGGCATGACAGCATCTCTGTCTGACCAGAGAGTTATTTATCGTTGCTAGTCGGCGCTTGGACCGCGCCAGACGACAGTAGTGGCACGCACCGGGTCGCCAGGAACAGTTGTTATATATATTGTAGCGCGAGTCGGGAGAGGTAGTAGTCGGTCGACAGTAGTAGCGGGTGGACGGTTGTACTGAGCGGGCGTCGGCGGCGTGCTCTGCTCGTCTCGCGACTCTGGTCACGGTTCGGGACGATGTATAGTATATTGTGTTATAATCAAAAGGTAGTGTGAAGCTGCATTGCGCAAATCTGATAACGTATGTTCATTGTACTTATTTTGTTCAACAACAAAAGCCCCACTATTACTTTTTTCTAAAGCAACTTTTGTCTTTTAACGAAAAACATTCACTTTTTAAAGACTACTTCCTATGGCATTTCCCTCCAAGGAGTGCAATTAATTACCAGCCAGCACTCATTCATTGCACACAGCTGTGTAAGGGGTATCTACAATTGAGGAGCGGATATAAATGCAACTTTTTTGTTTTTTTTTTTTTTTTTTGTGTGTTGTAACCTCCCCGCAAAATTTAAAATAATGGACAATGTTATTTACGGATGCTAATGGACATTGCGCTAATTGTAACCTCGCCCACAATGAGAGGTATTGAAAATGGCAACAAAAATGTGAAATTCGCAATCCGACTCAAATATAAATTCTTCACAACATTTAAAGTCCGTTCAGTGACAAGAAACTTCAATTGAGCCGAAATATCGGTCTTTGGCCCTGTGCAAAACAATCAGAATTAAAGTCTTACCTCAGAATAAATGGATGTCACATTTCTGCTCTTGTTGTTGCGCAGCGCTTGGAGGAACTGCATTGCAAATAATAATATTCTCTTTTTTTGTGATTTTAGTGAAATTTTTCTTCAAAGAAGTGGAATGAAATGGGAAGTGCAACGAACTCTTTAGTTCAATAAAACATTACATTTTTGAAAAATGCTTTTGAAATAAAAATTATTTTTGGGGAACTTGTTGGAGAATTAATTACAATAAATATAATTTTTCATTATCTAATGATTATATTAATTAACAGTATACCTCCTTCACCATCTTGACCAGTGTTGCCGACCGCCTACATCACACAACCGCACTCGGCTGCTACTACTGACCGACCGCTCTGCATGACGACTATTAGCGTACTGCACGCGACGACTACTGACAGAGTACAGCCCTCAACTAGACAGAGCTACAGACTCGCAACGACTGACTGACTGACTGACTGACTGACTGACTGACTGAGAACCGCTCGCAACACTCGCGCGGTCCAGCGCAAACTCTCTGGTCACAGATGCTACAATGTCTCGCCATCGCTGCTATGTTACATACGTGTTTCAGTGTCTTTTTCATTGGGGTAACGATCTTTGGCTCTTTTTATTCTGAATACAGGGCCAAAGGTCAACGCTGCTGCCCTTATACAATTTATCAGGTTCCATTATGTCTGTTGCAATGTTACATACGGTTCATTCTTTCATTAATATTATCGTTGGGTTTGTTTTGTAGGAACGTTAACATTCTGGCACATTTTTATTATCATCGGACTCTCTGCTATTTGTGCAGGGAGGTTATACCTGGGTCCATTTCCATTTCCATTTCCATTTACATTTTAATATTGATAGACTTTTTGTTTTCTTTTTTTGTTTCTTGTTGTTTTTCCTTCTTTTTTCTTGTTGTTTTTTTTTCTTTCTTTTTTTTTGTTTTGTTTTTGTTTTTCCCGCTCTCACCACCACCGCCGCATCACGCCTTCCGTTTTCTTCTTGGTTTCTTTTCTGTTCTTCAACTGCTTCAACATCACCGCGCCCCATTTCCACACCACAGCCATCAGCCTCCAAGACGGGCAGGCGCAGTGTGCCATTTCCGGCGCACAAGCACACCCGTACGGTACTCTCCTCGCCCCCACGCCACCAACAACACAGCGACCACGCGGCTTTCAGGCATGGCATGGCACGGCACGGCACGGCACCGGCGAAATGCGCCGCCCCCGCCCCTCCGCGCATCCGTCCGTCTCGCCACGTTCACTGACAGCCGCGTCTGCGGCTACACCACGACAACCACAACACAACACCGCTCCCCCTCCCTGGCAACTCATTGTTTTTCTCCTCCTCTTTTGCACAAACCACAACGCCGAGCACAGGCGCAAGCCACCCACACCGCGCCCCTCCCCGTCCCGTCTTTGGCCGCCGCTCCTCGTTTCCTCGTTTGCCCCCTCCCATCT